>NW_022280257.1:33655-107259 GCF_004355925.1 Anarrhichthys ocellatus | reverse complement strand
CACACACACACACACACACACACACACACACACACACACACACACAGAGTAGTAGAGACAAAGACATGGCACTGGATGGAAAAATACAGGAAAAGTGGGGTACGGGATATTTCAAAAACAAAATTAAGAAAAACAATTGTCCAATTTGTGAGGGCTAAATTATTTCGGATGGATGTGAAGCTGGTATTTGAAGAGGGAACAAAATGAAATGTACATTGTGTACATACATGCTGCCATGTAGCTCCCCATGAATTTCGCTACATTGTGTCTTTATTTGCGGCCTGTATTTTTTTCGTGTTTTTCTTTCTCTCCTGTTTATCACTAATGGCATATGAAAGAATACATTCGTCAACATCTGAAAAGGAAGCGTGGGGATAAAGTGCAGCGGACTTTGAGACGATCACCGCTCCACGGCCGGCCGACCAACCAGCCAGACCAAACGCCACCAAACTGGCCCAGGAACGAGAGCCGAGATGGAAGCTAAGCTAACCCAGCTAGGACCTCAGGCTACTTCACTACCCAGCCTACTGCTGGCTATCTGATGTCCGGTCGCAGGAAAGTAAGATGGATGAAAGCAGTGGGAGGCCGGTGACTGTTGAGCCCACATCTTCAGACCTGGCTCCATCACTCATCCCGGATCAAGCTGCACTTGACGGGCGTACCACAGGACAGCATGACAGAGAGCAGGACTAGCAGGATGAGAGGAGCTGTACTCTGTGATTACATCATGATGCTTGGTGCTCAAACATCAGTCAGTCAACATCAGTTTAACCATTTATTTCCTCATGTTGAATTGTTTTTGTGAAGATGTCGGCCATATTATCTGTCCAGACAATTGTTTTTGTTGCTGCTGTTTACACTACTTATGATGCAAATTTAAAAACAAAAATGCACTACTGTTTTTGTTTTGTTTATCAAGTGTTTGTTGGGCTACGACTGAATTCCGTTGTGCATCCCCGTGTTGCATAATGACAGTAAATGATCCTTGAAATTTTTTTTTTTTTAAAGAAAACAAACAATCAACAGGTCAGTGTTTGTCTGCTCACCCAGAACTTGATCAGGTAGAAAGCGTTTTGCGGGCCCTTGGCGAACAGCTCCTTGAGGCCGCCCTTCTTCTCGGGGAACTTGTCGTAGATCTGCCTGATGTCCACGCACTCCAGCATCGGGTCGCTGTAGCTCAGGCTGCTCTGGCTGATGTTCACGAACAGGTGTTTGTTGTACTGAAGGATGAAGGGGGAAACTTTGAATTAGGCTTAAGGACGGAGGTAGAGAAAGTGATGACGGGTAGAAAACAGCTGATCAACAACAACAAAATAAGACAGATGGATAAACAGATTAAAGGAAAATCCTTTTTTTTTTTTTTACAACAGGGTCTTTAGTTCTTTAGTATTCTAGTTTATTTAGTAATTCTTTAGTTTTGTCCGTCCTACATTTTGCTAACAAGCATTGATCAATACTGAGGCCACTTTCTTCAAAAATGCTCGTACAGTCTGCATTACCAACATGCACGTTGGCCAAACAGTTCAATTCCCCCTCCAAAACTCACTCAAACCACCAAGACGCTTCGTAGGTATCTCAGAATGAAGAGGCTCATTCGACCATAACAATTCTCACTGAGTCTCTTTAAATCCGTATTTCATTATAGAAAAAGAATAACACCCTTTTTACCTTATTGTCCCCTCTTGTCTGTTTGGTAGAGAGACTAAAGCTTGAAGCTGAAATTGGAACTGCGTTTGGAACGATTATCATCAGTTTTTTTGTAAAAATTCTGCTAAGATTTTCCTGACATTTCAATATGGTTGCTGCAGAAATGCATGGAATTTGCCCTCATTCTGGTTTTAATATGTATTTGATGGTTTTGAAAACAGTGGGTTATCATTTGATATTGCAAATATTTAGTGTTTTGTACGCAGTGGAGTGTGAATATAAAGAGTGGATGGATTTTGGAAAATGTGGTCATTGGATGCATTTTGTGTGAGAGCAATGACAAAATAATTCCGTTTGGTCCACAGAGACAAAACAACTGTAAACTGATTTTTTTGGTCTTTCGGACAAGAATCCAACAGGGCACGAAACATGAGTGGTTACGAGAGTACAGAGGTCGTGATGTAACATTGTTGTGTCCCCACATCTCAGAAGTTAAAGGTGTCCCATGACGGCTTTGACCACTAGCGGCAGTATGGAGCAGTGTTTTTTATAACCCCGGTTTTGTTTGTAACTCGAGCTCTACTAGCAGAGATGGATACAGATTCCTGCCTGTGGTTTTCTAATAGAAAAAGGTAGCGATGCACCAACAAAGGCGGAGAGGAAGAAAACTGCTCCCTAGCAAACATTGATGTGAGCAATGTACATCAAAAATGTAATAATATAAACATCCAAAATGTTTTATAATGATGTTCAACGCATTTTTAAGGCCTCAAGAATACACACGATGTCAGAAACACTGAATGTGAACAACAACTGTTTGTTAACAAGTAAACTCCACAAAGCATCTTTAACTTGTGGAGTAAGTTGTTATTGTAACTGTGGCCGAAACTACTAAACTAGACCCATGTTTAGGCTGATTGATTTAATATTGTCATGTCGAGAATTGCCGTTTGAAAGAGTGCAGTTTTCAAATTGCAAAAGCCACACTTTGAATTATAACATACATTATTACCAATGTACAAGAAGGTCAAATGAAACACTATTGTTATAATGGGTTGCTGAATCTGAGGACAAAGTTACTTCTTTATTTTACCAGATGTTTTATGTAAAAAGACAGATTTGATGACTTGAAATTATGATTCGATATTTGTCTCAAATCGTTCAGCCTTAACTAAAAGAATTATCTGAATTTCCCTTTTTTACAATGATCCTGCTTGCAACTGCAGTCGTCTTTGCCTTTGCCTACCATTTTAGCTAAATTACACATATCACTGCAAAGGCGCCACCATTACATTACTGTGTAAATGATGCGTGACACCCTTTGACAACAAGAGTCTATTTTAAAAGTCAACGTGGAGCAGCTCGAGGTTTTTAACTGTCCAAACAGTTGCGACAAGATGAATGTCGGCTGTCCGTGAGCCCAAGGTGGAAAAATGACGGCGAGTCCAGAGTGTGGCAGGATGACAGATAGACTGAGCCGATGCGAGAGATAGAGCTTTACAAAGGTTATTCATACCAGGACACACACAAAGGGCTTTAATGCTGTTCTCTGCTGTGGGGTTATCTGTCATCTCTGTTTATGGGACAATAGGGAGTGCTTATTGTGGACTGGTGCTCTGTGTATGTGTGTGTGTGTGTGTGTGTGTGTGTGTGTGTGTGTTTGTGTGTGTGTGTCAGACTCACTGCCTCCTGGTCCCTCTGTGTCTCCAGAAAAGATGAAAACTCTACCAGTCGTAGTTTGGTGGTGCCGATGGAGCGACCCTGCCACGCCGGCTCTCTGTGCGTTTGGGCTGCAGTGGGAGGCTCGTAGGCTAGACAACACACACACACACACAGTGTCACCACAACATCACCATCGTGTACAGTCATGCTATTTTGCAGGGTTAGCAGTAATGCTAGCATTGTTCTTTGCTACACTCATGTAAAATGTATGCCATCACTGGAGTCTCGCAGACAAAAGCCTGGCTGAGGGGAGGGTGCAGCACTGAGAGGCAGTTAACAAAAGTAGATGTAACGACGATACATTGAGAGACTCGGTGAATTCTCTTGGGTGCAGACTCAAAACTCCATTGACAAAAAGCCTCTCGCCATGTCGTTACTTGAGTCTTTGGGTGACGTAGGTATATACCAAAGTGCTCAATCACAGATGGGGATTAAGCAGCGTCCCTCCCAGTGCTGGTTAACTGCCTGTGTGTGTGATGGAAGTGAAGTGAAATTATAAGCAATTTTTGGGATCCCGCCCACCAATCAAGTGACAGCAAATTACAGTACCTACATTGCCAGTCAAAGCTTAAAATTTACACTGAGGTAGGGGGCCCTAAATAAATAAATAAAAACTATTTTTGTTTTTGGTAATTAATCAAATAAATCGACGACATATATTTCTTAGCAAAATGTATGTTCATTTAAGTCCAACTTTAATGGTTTTAGATTAGAAACTGTAAGAAATAAGGTTATTTTCTGAAAAAAGTCAGATTGAAACCACTCCTCTGTTGCCCTCTTCACAAGATGAAGCCCGGGGGCGCGCTTGGAGACCCGGGTGCCCACTCAAGAGTCAAGAAAAGAAAAATAACACCCCGTAGAGAGCTAGTGGCCCAAATGGCAGCAAGAGAAGAGGATCGCCTGTTCATAGAAAGCAGATAATTGGTCCCGCGCTCTCTCTCTCTCTCACCTGAGATGGTGGTGGTCCCCGCTGTCTGCACCGGGTAGGCTTGCTGAGAGAACGGCTTGATGCTGAGAGAAACGGAGAGACACACAGACAAGATGGGATGGGAGAGCGTTAGAAAAAGAATGCTGAAAGAAGAGGAGACACAGTGGGGCCAGTCACGTTGTGCCTACGCTACACAGAGAGATACATCTCATCTCCTTTATGAACAGTAGCAGGGCACAAAGGTCAAGAGCTTCTCTGAGTTCAGTACAAAGCCATACCAGCCCCCATTTACTACCATTATCATCATCATCATCATCACATGGTCATGCAACAGCACCTGGCACTGAAGCGAAGAGGGTTTAAAGTTTAGGCACAATGATCCCGACTAGCTACCGCGAACAGACACCACTGTCAGATATCAAGAACGGCAGGATGGCAGGTTTTTAGAATCTTAATAAAGGAGAAATGTATTGTTTTATTTATAATATTATATTTAAGTTAGATATGACTGTGACTTACTCTTCTGTAGTGGAGCTGGACTGTCCTCCAGGAATCATTCCCTGCCACAGCTAAAGAATACACACACAAACACACATATGTAGCCACCGGGTAGCACAAAAAAAATAGTTGTATCATTATTCATGTCCTTGTGTTTTCTATGTCCATTTGGAGAGGATAAATACAGTGTGCATGTGTGTATGTGTGTGTGTGTGTGTGTGTGTGTGTGTTACCTGTGCGGTGCTGGGGAAGCTGCTTCGTACTATTCCAGGCAGGAGCTTGCTGTGTATGGCGGTGGCCGAGACGATCTGGGCCGAGGACATGGAGGAGATGCTCTGCAGGGCCTTGTCCTTGGTGTTCTGGTCCTGCCACGGCAACAAAACACACACACACACACACACACAAACATTATCACCATCATCGTGAACACACTTTACATCCTGGCCCTACACAACCCAAACCCAAAGTGAAAGTTAATATAAAATTAGGTTGAACAATTTCAATTTTCTCGAGAAATGAAATTTAAAATCCTGAAGAAAACCAAAGGCCTGAATGGAGAAACGCCAGAGGGTATTTCACTAACTATTGTACAGGGCTTTTGAGGAAGTAAACAGGAAACTAAACAGGAAGTGACGCAGCTTTTGACGACGATCTTGATCAGGACAAAAGTCCTGCCGTCGGCATCCAGTATTTAACATTTTCAAACGTCAAGAGGTTCCTGCTGGAAGTGGCTCAACTGGCTCACATGGGATTAAAGACTTTGACCTTGTTTTGCCTTTCTGATTATCAGCAAAAAAAATCAGACAACAATAAGTGTTGGACCATATGTTTTTTATGTCTAAATCCCTTGTTTACCCTAAAAATATCTCTCGGCGATGAGGAAGAGGATTTAGGCAGTACACCCTTTTCTTCGTGTGTGTGTGTGTGTGTGTGTGTGTGTGGGTCTATGTAGGTGTGGCGCTCCGGTTTGTGACTCCGGGAGGAAGTCATAGCAACAACAGCGATGAGCACAAAGCGTGCGGCCGAGCTAAACGCGTTTTACACCGGTCGGGGGAGGCGCCGCCTCGGGGGCAGAAAAACAAAAAAGGATCCATACAGAAGATTTTACAGTAAGTCTGAACATGTGGGCTCATTTGTAACGTCTGAACTTGAAGCGACACGATCCTCGGAGCAGAAAAAGCAGCTGAATGAAATGGAATTAGAGGCGCTGGAATAGCTGGAGAATCACTAATTGGCAGCTTCACTCAAGTTAATTGGCACTGAGAGAAATCTCTCCTCCTAGGGGAAGTAATAACATTACAGGAGGCACCGAGATGGGAATCATGCTGGATTTTCATATTAAATACCAGGAGCCATATGGGTTTGATAACATCCTTGACCTGAACTCATTTCTTTGAAACCACCAGCCCATGTGTTCTGGTTTTAATGGGGAATCCAAGAGCAGGAGAAGCTCTTACATCATGTTCAAACAACCAGAGAGACTATACAGCATTTTGACGATCAATAGTGGCAAGACAATCCATTGATAATATATACTATATAATATTTATTTACTTTTTTTTGGAAAGCTATTAATCGTGCAAGTCATTTACTAATAAAAGCCCATTTGTTCCTAACAAAGTGTCCTTTAAAAAAAGAAAAATCTCAGTAAATTCCGAAAACAACTGGTCACTGTAGTTTTTAATCAAATGTTACTCAAACAGGAGTAAATAGCGCATTTGTTTCGGACTATTTTCAGGTGCGGATCAATACAAATTTGGTGCTCTGGTGAGTGTTTGGAGCAGCACAACAGAAGAAACTACGGTGTCTGTGTGTCTGTGTGTGTGTTCATGGTAATGAAGGAACACGTCTCTCAGTGCAACAGTGAGGCTCATCGATGTGTTTTTTCATATTTTTTTCTTTGGACAACGATTGCGCTTTATGGCACAGACAAAACACTTGTTGGTAGCATCAATTCATCGCTGTTTTTTGGGGCATTTCATTGGATTTACTGACAACAGGAAACATATAGAATGCCGGCAGACTCATCTTTTAACCAAAAAAAGAAAAGAAAGATAAAAGCCAAATATGTCTTGGTTTCAGCCTTTTAAAATGTGAAGACTCTTGGGCTTTTGTTCGGACGGAACAAGCTATTCTAAAATATAAGCTTGTGCAGGTTTTTTTGAAAATGAAAATATGAATTAGCTGTATGCATAATGATATGTCTATAATGTAATATTAACATGACCAAATGTTAACATACTTCAGACACATGGCTGGGTTAATTAAGGTTGTGGTCCCTACTTTATATATAGTTTCAAATGTGTCAGTTATGCAATAACATCTTTGGATACAATAACATGCTATGTTTTAAATATATAACATAAATATGGTTTATAATGATACATATTCACTCTGCTACACTCTTGCCAATGTAGTCATTTCCCATTGGTGTCCGATATAATTCTGAAGAAAACAGCATACACTGCATCACCAATAACTCGTCAGTATGTTCGATCTACGTCTATTCAAATAACTTCTCCTATCACGTTTAATCAACCAGCTGTCATTTACTTTATGACAGCAAACATCAATTCAGCCCTCGCCGTGTTTCCATTTGGAGTTCCGTCTGCTCTTCTCGGAAAACAAGCGCTCCTTTGTTGCTTTACACGCAGTTAATTACAACCAACAGTGGTGGAAGAAAAAAAAAAAAGGAGAGAGAGGGGAGGAGGAGACTGCGGAGGGCAGGAGATTAATAGACTGAAAGGAGGGCGGAGGGAGTGTAAGGAGGGGGGGTGAAGAGGAGAGGAATGGATGAATGAATGTGTGGATGTGAGAGAAAGACAGGAAGAAGAAGAAGAGGAGGAGACAACCTTAACAGGCTTAATTAGATACCTAGGATACTGGCGTTACTGTGATAGCCATCCATCCAGCCACAGTGAAAAGTTAACAAGCAGGGGATAAACACTGCATTCAGAGTGATTTGATGCATCATGTGGTGAGATTGCAAAATTTGTCCTATTGCCTCTTTAGGCTTCAGGAAAGCTCGATTTTTTTCTAAACTATTTACGGTAAAAGTCTGTTATTTAATCAAGAATGTTTTAGATTGTCATGGCGCTATTTGCTGCATTATTTTTGCACTGTATTTTCCAAAAGATCACTTGATGTTAAATACTGTGATCTCTTGTTTGTTGGGGGTTCTGTTAAAGCAGTTTAACTCTCTGTAGGTGGCGCTTTTCTCTCTCTGTTTAACCATAGCGGTCAACAGTGCATTTATTCCAAAGAAAGTACCTTACCTTTAGTTTGGATTGAAACTCCCTGGATTTTCTCCTGGCTAACACCTGGATGTGACTGGATACCTGAGGAGATGAGGGGATATGAGGGGAGTGGAGAAGAAAAGAGAACGAGGAGTGGAGAGGAGTAAAGAAGATAACAGTAGAGGAGAGGAGAGGAGAGGAAAGGAGAGGAAAAGAGAGGAGAGTAGAAGAAGGTAAAAGGAAGGAAGGGGGGGTTGGAGGGTAGAAAAGAGAGGAGGAAGGACCAAACAGTGAGTTGCCATGGTTATGAAAGGACTACTGCCACACTGGGAGGGCGCGCGCACACTCAACACACACATATAACCACACACACTGCTCCCCTGACAACAGTGAATAGACCCATCTATGCACATCTTTTGAGAGAGCAAAAAGACACCTGGGAACACAGGCCAAGAACTAAGATACTACGATTACACGACATACAGAGGGTGCCCCTTTATGTTCCGTCAAGAAATCTAAACTAATGTGGACATATCAGCGGGTTAACAGTCCTCCATTAACAAAAAGCAGCATTGAAAAGCACAAAAGCCCCCTTATATTTCTAAATGACCTCTGCTGTATATCAGTTTCACTTGATTAAGTGTTGAAATTTACATTTCAAATTTATCGACTATACACAGGCAGCAATGTAGTATGCTTTTTTTCTGTGCTGATGTGGTTGTTGACGTGGCATGAAATTAAGGTTTTTTTCTTGTACTTGAACAAAGACATCATTGTGATTTTGATTTCTTTGCATCTAAGAATATCTTAGAATATAGAGAGATATGTGTATAGCCAGTTGTGGAAAGTACAAGTATATGTACTCAAGTATCTTACTTAAGTAAAATGTTTAAGCACTTGAAGATTTCCCTTTTCTGTTACTTTATACTTCCAACTCCACTACAATGCAGAGGGAAATCTCCACTTCATTTGTTTGACCGCTTTGGTTACGTTATAATGCAAACTATAATCTACGAATAAATGACGATGTAATGTAATGATGACAAAACTTAACTTAGACTTCTCATTTCAAAAGCTACCCAGCAGCACATGTGATGGCGATGGACACATTAATGCATCAGTATCAACTTCAAATAGTCACAAGTAATTTTTTTAATGCTTTAAAAGCAGGAGATTTTAGAAATCCACATTTGAGTTAATTAAAATGCCAGCTGATTTAAATTGTTAAAAGGGTATGACATTTTAGTTTACTCTAAGGTTATAAAGTAGTCCATGAATATGAGATGAGTGCACAGTTAATTACAATTCTTCCTCTGCATTGAGGGGATTGGATTAAAACGTCTTCACAGAATATGTTTGTTTTGTACGCCCTCTGGCGTTTCGGAGAACACGGCAACATTGTTGAGCATAGACGGCGTGCACTCGTAGCTTAGGCGCCATCTGTGGCGGACAACGCCGCGGTGCCTCTCACAAGTGAAAGCTTCAGTAAGCATTGGATTGCAGTGTCAGCAATAAATCTGAAATACTGTGAGAAGGAACAGCTGAAAACCGTTAATGTAAGCGAGACAGGGACATTTCTTGCAAACTTTGGAAGACATTCGACATGACAACAGGTAACATCAAAACAACCCCCAACACATTCTTAAATGTTTCTTCTTAAAGATGCACCAAGCAGTAAAGCACAGCGGTGACCCTGTTAAACACTTCAAAAAACAAAATTACAACCTTAGAGATCCTGTAAAATATTATTTTTCAAAGTGATTATTCAAGACCGCCTTTCCTCACTTTCTCCTAATATAGAAAATGGACCCATTAAAACTGGCAAAGTGCGGCTTTAAATTGCATCCATCCTTTCCTCAAACTCGACCGCTGACGACTACTGTTCAGCTCTTTCAGCCATTCTTTTCAACCATTGCCTTTTAGCACCATTCCCCTCATTACGTCTGTATATAATGTGATATGCTGTGATACATGCCGTAGACGGCGTGATTGAATTTCGGGCGCGCACTCCCATTATTACCTGTTTCCTCGTCCGCGTCTTGCCTGTTCGGAGCTTGATGTATCTGGCTATCAGCTCATTCCGACCTAAATGGAGAAAAAGACACAGGACACACCGGTGAGATATTCACACGCACTCCAAACCCCATTTCAACTATCTTTCCTTCTCAAGTCATGTGACCCTGACATACAACCCATAGCGCCTGATTTGGCTCCGTTGACCCGGCGACGTGCGGTTTTACACTTGAGCCCTCCACCGAGCGCTCACGCGCACAAAACCACACACACACACCCACATCCACACACACACAACCACTGCCCTGAATACACATGCCCCAACAATACAGCTATTCATGCGGACCGGCCGTCCCCTGATTAAAGGAACCAGAGGGCCAGCTGTACCCATGCTTATGTGTGCGCGCACACGTGCACAAACACACAATGCTGAATAATTCAACCCATTCAATAGGGAGCACAGCAGACTCAGCATGACCTGGCTAGCATAGATTAGTGAGGGGCAGGGAGACACAGAGTGGAAGAGGAAAAAGGAGCAGAATACCCATGTGTGCATATGTTCAGACGAGGGAGCATCTTGCAACCCTCAAAATCAAAACAGTTTTTTATGAAATTACGTAATTTTCATTTTCGTATTTAATTTGCTAAGGAGCGTGTTTTCCCGCTCAGCGGCTTGGTTTGGATCATCTCCCGGTGTGTTTTCTGTCGCGACCAGGAGTGGAAAACCAAAGTCAGGCCAGCTGGCCAACTGATGGTCAAGATCAGCACAAAGCCAAACCCCTCCACACACACTCCCCAAATGGCTCGCAACAATAGCCCTAACTAACTAGCAGATGGCGTGCGTGCACGTGTGTTTGTGCATGTGTGTGTGTGTGTGTTCTGACCAATCCAATTCTCACTGAGATAGGGAGCTTAAGACTGATAACATCTACAGCTTCCCCCATGCAGGTGTTTTCCTTCTAGCAAGTCAAAAGCTGCGACTGACGACAGCATGCGCACACACACACACACGCACACAAACAAACACACACACACACACACACACACACACACACACACCCTGGCTGCTGAGGCTGACATCTGACTCCAGAGGGGCCAGCTGGTCTTTCTAGGAGGCTTAACGGTGAATTATCATCCTTCACTAACCCTGCGGCACACATCCCTCGCCCTCCCTCTTTCTCAAAAACTCTCCAGAACACACACACCCACACCCACACACACACACACACACACACACACACACACACACACACACACACACGGCCCGTCCATACAGCCATCCGTTCTGGCTGCTCCCTTTCTGCCCCCCGCCCTCCGTCCCTCTTGTAGTGAATGGGCTTCCCTTCTGCTCCCTCCCTCTTCCCCTCTCTCTCTCTCTCTCTCTCTCTGTCTCTCTCTACTTTCCCAGTAAAAGACTTCAAGGCCAAAGTCAGATGGTCATTAACCGTGACGAACAGAAGCGACCCCCCCCCCCCCTCGTTGCTATCTCCGGGCTGAAGCCGCTCTGTGTGCGAGCAGATATGGAGGGATTCAACGCTATTGAAAACCCCCCACAGAATTCGCATGCTAGTTCTGTGATTTTGGGCCATTGAAGTTAAGATTTGAGAGCAAAAAAACAGCAGCAGGAAGCAGACGTAATCTTAAAACTGAAGAAGTGACTCAATCTACAGCTCATGAGAAGTTACCGAGGAGGAAATTCCCAAATTCAGATAAAGCCATTGAAATAAAGCCAGATAAAGTCAGATAAGGCAATTGAAAACCATGTAGCAAAAAATATCCACTTATTTCATCTAATCTAATTAAAAACACAGAAATACCTGCGAGAAACAAATAGGCAATTTATCAAACTCTGCAGCATCCTGAACATTCCTAATTTTTTTTTGGGGGGGGGGGGGCTTTTGGAGACTCCTTCCTGGTCTTCCAAAGAAGCATTTACCATCTCTCCCCGAGCCGAGTTAGCAGAGTTATTAAGAACTTCAGACAACAGGGCTCCGAACTCTGGCCCAGAACCGAGCTTCCCCAGGCAGTCCCACCGCAGGACCATTTAAGTGATTTTAAGTGGCAACCCCCATTCGCTATGTCTCCATCTGGTACAGTGGTGCACGTCCAAAGACCACCTGTCAATCACACAGCATTCAGCAACGAGGCCGCACTCTTTGCGTCGTTTTTTTGCAGGCGCAACGGCTCCAGCCATCATTGATCCTGCTAACCACACAGCCAGCCTTCCATTTATAACAAACTAGCAGCCAGTTCCTTTAAACAATAACTAAATCCTGGACATTCATTTGCAGCCAGATGACGTCACCTGCAGAGTGCAACAGGTGTTGATGTCGACTAACGTCACAGATCAGTCAACAGCAGTTACAAATGTGAGGAGGAAAACCTTTTGTGGAATCATTTTTGGATGCCTTGTTATATCCGTCTGATGAACAATATTTTAAACTCCTTTTAATAATGACTTTTTTTAAGTGTATAATACTGTTCTTCTTTTATTATCTGCTGCTGAAACTCTGATCCACGCCTTCATCACCTCCAGAATCGACTACTGCAACAGCATTCTTCATGGCACATCATCCAAAATCCTAAATAAACTCCAGTACATCCAGAACTCTGCTGCTCGCCTGCTCACCCACACCCGGTCCCGTGACCACATCACCCCTGTTATCCAGAAATAGCACTGGCTCCGAGTCCCACAACGGATCCAATACAAAATCCTTCTCCTCACTCATAAAGCCCTCCACAATCAGGCCCCCTCCTAACTCACCGACCTGCTTCACCACCACACTCCATCCCGTCGGCTCCGCTCCTCTGATGCCAACCTCCTGTCTCTTCCACTCAGGACCAAGCACCGGACATGAGGTGACAGAGCCTTCTCCATATCTGCCCCCTCCCTCTGGAACTCTCTCCCCAAACACATCCGAGACTGCACTGAACTTTCCATATTCAAATCACAGATCAAAACCCACCTGTTCAAAACTGCTTTTAATGTGTGACCACTATTGTGTATTTTATGTTTTTAGTGTATTGCTTTTATATATGATGATTTTAATGTAAAGTGTCGAGTTTTTTGAAAAGCGCTATATAAATAAAATGTATTATTATTATTATTATTATTATTATATCAACATTTTTTGATTTCATTGTATATGTTGGTCATTTCCTTGTCCTTGAGGTGACACAGAATTCTCATGTGGCTCTGGATTTCCCCTCAGCTCTACAGAGCAATTTAGTGTTTTTTGTTTTTTTGTGCCGATTAACACATCCAGCAGACACTTTACCATCTCATCTGATCTCATCAACCCTGTTTCTAGCAGCAGCAGAAAGTGGTTATGACAGAAAGTTAGCAACTAGCTGGTGACCATAGCGACCCATTTAGCTAGAGACAGCTCGGGATGGTGGACACCAAAAACAGAGATGACAGGCGAGTGAACGCTAGACTTAAAGGTGCTCAGTCGAAATTCACAACAAAGCTATGATTGAGGGACTACCTCCATGACTCACGATATGGCGAGAGCTGAGCAGTCGGCTAGCAGCTAACTGCAACAGTGCTGACAGAGCTAACAGTGCTAACCTGGGGGGGGGGCAGGAGTCGCCGCTTTCGCGACAGAGCCGCGGGTCGGTGTGAGGAATGTAGGTTTAGAAGTGTTTTTTAGTAGGATTTATAGCACCCCTAGAGGTGGATAGTAAAATGTCAAAGTATTTGGAACGTCACAAATACTTATCAAATGTATAATATGTTACAGTATGTTTACCGTAGAAGTGTTGAGCCATAAAAGAAAATCATTGAATGTATTAAACTGTGAAGAATAGCCAAGGGACAGACAGGGATTTTGAGACAGGCATTTCAGGGACCACCATGAGCGGAGAAGGAAGTCCAACCGGGGCCTAACAGCGGGAGGGATGCGCAGAAGGAGCGACTGACCAGCGCCAATGGTCACCCGAGGGCGGTCAGCTGACTGAAGCAAGGAGGAGTCAGCTGGATTTAAGCCAATTGTAACTGAGACAGACATTTTATGACTTTTACGGACTATGAAAGGAGATTCAAAGGAAGAATTCGTTCAGTTCATCGCATTGCATCCTGCAGGTATCAAGCTTCCAGGTTGGAGCGTGTGTGAACTCTTTTCCGCGGATCATATTTCCATCGATGGTGTAAATAGTGTAATTTTGTAAACTTTGCAATTGTTTTAGCTTCTGTAAGATTAAATGCTTTTGATCATAATTTGAACTGGCTGAGTTTTTGGCACGGCTGGAAGACGTGCGGCTCTCCCACAGTTTCGAGAGGTTCCTGAACCTAACATCGGGAAGCCGTTATCGGCAGTAACTGCCATATAAGAGCAGTGCAGAGCGACGGTGATTAGCTCGTTAGCAAGTGACGCCATGACACCCCGCTTTCTTTACATAGCAAATAGTTCTTTGCTGCCAGATAAATGCTCTGAATTGCGTGTTTGCTGAATTGCGTGTTTGCTGAATTGTGTATTCAGGCAACTTTTTCACATTTCAGCCCTGATGAAGGATGTGAGTGAGAAGAAATTAAATTCCTTGAAAGGCGCGTTGTATACAATACGACAAAACTGAATCAAATATTCCAATAAGGCTGTAGTGAAGATGTCTGGGAAATATCTGTGGTCTGTGCCGCCGCCGCAACCGCCGCCTCACCCATTACCATTCACAGTGTGTCGTGGCCCTCGCTAATACATCTATTTTGAACATGTGCCTGATCCACAGCTTAGGAGACAGAGAGGGTTCAATACCAATTAAATGACTTTCATATCCATCCAGTGGATCCATACGATGTTTCTGTAGGGGACAAAGCCACTGTCCATTACACTGTACCTCTGCCGTACCTTAGCCAAGGATAAAAGCGCTATTATTCACCTTTTCATCCTCTCTCCCTTTTATACACATCCATTTATCTTCTTTTTTTTTTTTCTCTACGCTTCTCTCCCACTAACTTCATCCCGGCACTTTTGCACATTTTCCTTCTTCTTTTCTTTTTCAGTCCATTTTCCTGCAGCCATTGGGGGGGATGGGGTGGAGGGGAGGGGGTTAGACCCGCGTAGGTTCCCGACCCATTAGATATTGACGCTTTCTTTTCTGAAGGAATTACTCACCTGCCACTCATTTCACCATTAATGTTTTGCTCAAGGAGATGTTTTATTTATTTTTCTTTGAATTTACTTAGTAACTTCAAGGTTATGTGCATTCAGCATGTTGCTTTTGCACACTGTCTTTTTGTCCTTGCAAAATCTGTAAGGCAAAAGTCAAATGTGAGCCTGTCTCACGCTGTGTGCACCATGAGCCATAACTAGATGCTGATTTCTATGTCAAACGCTGCTCTGCCTCAGAAAACAGACACTGTCAAACTCAATTACGCCTCAGTGTTAAATGTGTCAACAACTTGGACACAAAGTCAACAAGGTAAACAAACAGTGCCGAACATGCAACTGAGGCAGAGAAGAGAGTGAGACCGCTTGATCGGTTGCGAATCAATAACACAAAGGAGCATGGATGTTTGCTTGGAGTCTTTTGGGGGGGGCAAAAGTATATGGACACCCGTGTCCCTAACATACTGTTGCACGCTTTGGGTCATGGAGTGTACTGTATGTCCTGTTTCGGTGCCCTTTGTTCGAACGTGTTGATTTTTGCCGCCCCCGTGGGCTAGTGTTTCCGAGCTCCTGAATCCCTTCAGAAAACTTCTCATTTTACTGCAGCAGGGTCTAACAGGCTATTCGGTGCATTCCTGGTCCTGGTTCTGCCGTGCCTCCTTACCCTCCAGCGGACCCAGCAATACGGCCTGGCCCGTGGCAAAGCTGCACGATTTCATCTGATTTCGCCGACATTTATCACATTCCACATAGTGATTTTTCCTATTGTTAATATAAATATATTGATGCTTTATTAGTGCAGCTTCAAAGAGATGGTTTTCCAAGTTTGTTGTGGAAGAACTTGGCTGGCACGCACTTTAACCCGACTGAACACCTTTGGGAGGAACTGGAATACAGACTGTGAACCAGGCAGACGGCGTGACCTCACTCATGCTACTGTGGCCGAATGGGAACAGTTCACACACGGTCGAAAACTTCAGGTTTCAACATACTTTTTGGCCAAGAAGTGTGTGTTTAAATCCCTCAGGGTCCAGAGGCAAAAATGACATGCAATATCTGGGATTTAATTTAATACTCAGAAGCCTAAAACTCCAGCGGAGTCATGAAGAAATCACTAAAGTGCACTCTGCATACAGAGGGAGGGAGAGAGGGAAACAACAGAGTGAAAGAGAGAGGGAGGGAGGCGCAGCTGGTGGCAGCCAGAGGACCATCTGTTCTTCACTCTATTAGTTCACACACACACACACACACACACACACTCAGCGTCACGCTCATTCTCAGACATGCATGCGCACACATGATGCACCTTTAGCGCGCCTGTTTCCTCTCTTTTACACTTCCATCATTCCTTTCCTGTGTCCCCGACACTCGAGACCCAATGAGACGTCCATGCAACTAGTAATTCTCACGGTCTGACACACCACAGCCAAAGTTTTAGCAGCAGTGCCCAATCGCTGGACGTGTTCACAACACTGCCGCAAAGATGTCACATTCTACCAGGACGCACAACGTGTGAATTTGTGTCGAACAATCAAAATAATCCACAGATATCTTGATATGGTGCATCACTAGATGAACACACAAACAAGTGTCCTCCGCCATGTGTAATGTAATTTAGCTTCATTCCAGAGTTTGCTCCTTATGTATGAAAAATATATGGGGTATATATCAAATGCATAAAGTACATCTATTTAACTGAAAAAAAATGTAATTGTGTAAGCAATTTATCAAGAAAAAATACCAAGCTTTCCATGGTTTTATTTCATTTGAATTGGATATTTTTGCTTTTGGCTGGGTTAAACCAAAAATCTAAAGAGGCCATCTCGGCCTTCGGCCATTTCTCATCATTTTCTGGCAGTTCACCTCCTCCGTCTTTCCGTCCCCCATTACTCACCGTACATCTTCCCTTCATCTGACAGTATAATCTTCCTCCTTCCACAGGGCGGGTAGATGGCCAGAGCCTCCTGGAAGCTCTGCTCGATGTCGGGGCTCCAGACCCCCTCGGGGTCCCCGTCCATGGTCTTATCCCCGCCTGAGTCACTCAGTCTCTCCATGTCGTCCCCTGGACTCTCGCTGCCGCTCCAGCTACCGCGATCCATACTGGCAGCTACCGTTGCCACGTCAACGCGTACTCAGCGCTAATGCTAATGGTTTGACGCAGAGTAGGTGACGGGATTAAAAACCCTAATGGTAACCTCAACCTGACGTTAACACTAATGGAAATAATTAACTCCCCGTGGGGACGGCCGGCTGAGGACAACTGGATACTGAATGCTAATGCTCGCTTCTTTGCCAACGGTAATACAGAATGGTAACTACACAATAATAAAAGTGGCTGGTAGACTGTGGACTCAGCAAGATGGTCCAAAACCAACACCAGACAGCAGGTAACCTAAAAGGAAGAAATAAAACAGAAGAGAAAGTATTGCATTAGCTGTAATAATTGCATATTGCCTCTGGACAGCGCGCATCCGAGAGAGAGACAAACTCACTTTAATAGTCAATGAAACACTCATTGCAGGCGAAAGACATTGATATAATGACAGACATCCTTTTATTCATAACGGTGGATATAGTTCTTGTGGTGGGTGTGGTGCTCATGATTTGATCAGTTTGGTTGACTCACGCAGCCCCAGTCCGCTCGACTGCACAATTTTCTTTTAATGTCAATTTCTTTTTGCAAAAAGCACGAGTTCCCTTTGGGGCTTTTTCTTTCAAATAAAACAGCGCATCGTTATTTCTGTGAATTTGTATCAGTAAAACAGTTAAGATGGAAAAATATGCACGTGTTGCATTGCATTTCAATTAAGTGGTGCTCCTAAATTTTGTGTTGGTGCTCCAAAAAAATTTCAGTGGGGAGCACCAGTAGCCAAAGTTAGCGCAGAGCCCTGCAATGCATTTTTGAATTTGAATTTCAAATGGGAGTCAAAGCCAGTAGACACTTTAACGTGCGAGTTAGAATGAGCTTTCAGGTACAAATACAGCATACAGTGATACCACTCTATATATCATGTATAATAGCGAGAGTCAATTGTCGATGTCCTTCAACATCCTGAATCCCTGAGCAACAGAGCTAATGTTGGTAAGTCCAGCTTTCTGTGTGTTGCTCTACTGCCGCTGTTCAGGAGATGGTTTAGATTCCACTTTTTGACATAATGGAAATGGGCCATTCTCTTCTCTCTGTGGAGGCCACTCCATGATTCACACTGATATTAAGTCAATATTTTTTACCAAGTAAATGTTTTCCCCGTGCAGCTTTAAGTCCCGATCAACACATTGTAGGCCGGCATCCCAGCTGCTCTAGGGAAATTATTGCTTCTTTTCATGTCGGAAATTGCCTATTTTGTTAAACCGCTGTGGTAGCCCAACATCAAATCCACATGCACATAAGTGGAGCGAGTGAATGAGGGACGGACAGATAGACAGAGACCACTACTACACTCAAGCTACTAGCAGATTTAGGAAGAGAAAAAAATTTGAAACTGAAGGGGCTTGCCAGCTGCCTACAATTCTTCTAAAATCCCCCACAGTAAACAGCAGGGTTGGCGTAGTACACACCACACTTACACACTGACATATGCACGCACGCACACACGCACACACACACACAAACACACACGCACGCACGCAATTACAGTGCCAGCTCCTTGGGCGAACACATGTCATTTTGTCTGCTCTTCGACTGTTCACACTTCCCATGCACTGTCCCTTGCCACAGCCTGCACAAGCCTGCAGTGTGAAGTCCGTGTCAGTGTGTGTGTGTTTCTCTGGCTAATTTTAACACAATTACACTTGACAGTGTGCACGCGCACACGTGCAACTGAAGCCTGTAAAGCAGCAGCCAACATTTTGGACACATTTTAACCCCGACCGTTTTTAAACACCTGGGGGGAAAAAACACAGACTCCGAGTCGTGTGTAATGAACGAGATCTGTTGGGTTTTTACTGGAGTTTGTCCTCTGGTTCTTTCTTCACGCTTTATTGTATTCCCCCTCATTTCCGTTTCCTCTCCAACGTACCGACCCTTGCTGTCCTCCCCCTTCTCCCTGCCCTCCCCCCAGCACTTAACAATCCAAACAAGGACTCATTCATCCAGCTGGGCTGTGCGGTTGAGCACCAGCGGCAAGATTTGTTTCCTCTGTGCATTTGTTTGTGCAACTGTGTGTACGTGAAAAAGTTAAATTACCTTCTTCACGAATTACACGCGCTGTGATCATCTTAGTTACAATGGTGACAAGTTCTAATGGCGGAAATACTGTATATGATCGGAACAGCCATAGAAACTTTTCAAACCACTCCTGCTGTCTATTAGTCGGCTCAGCGTGTTCGCAACAATCAATATGTCACCAAAATGTGGCTGAATATACTACTTCCATTTACCTTTGGTGGTTAAAGAAGGGGGAGAGCGTGTGGAGGTTGCGGAAATTTCTTGACCCATCGCGATGCGACAGAACATGATCTGAAGTTTGGTTTCATTTCAGTTTAGTGCGAGTCTTTACTGCGTTTTTCTGATGTTTACTGTCGCCCTTGTTTCGTTCCTCCCATGTTGGTGTTTCACCGACACACACACACAGACACTCAGGCACACAAGGCGGTCCGCTAACTAGTTGCCCCCATTTCCAATATTAGCTACTCTGTTTAGACAATGCTGGGCTGGAGAGGAAAAAAAACACCCACGAAGGCTAAAATTCGACCGTGCTTGTTCTGTCGGGAGATGCAGTGGCTTGAACGAAGAATAGAAGAGCTATGAGAAAGCAAAGGTTTGTGAGCCCTTAAGCCAATTTATGCAGTGTAAAATGCCATAGACATTTAGGAAGTGCCCTGTCTTAGAGCTGATATGTGAAAACCTTTTTTTTCTAAATTACAAAACACTTGTAATGCACTGCAAAAGGAATTGAAAAGATTATAGACTATTGTAGTCTGAATTTTTTAAGCACTTTCTAAATAAAAAGGGATCTATCCGACTGCTTGTATTAATTGAAGAAAAAGTATTTGAATTGTTGACAGGTGAATCGTAACGAAAACGTGCTTTCTGTGGTGAAAGTATGCATTGCCTTTTAGGCTCTTTTAGCTCATTGTTTTGTTAGTTCTTGATAATGTTGTATCCAGCCACAGCACGCAGCTATTTTCAGCATGAACGCTCTGATAAACAGACAAAGTCTAGCTGGAGAACATAGTGGAGCATTTAGCGGAATGATGGATTTTCCTCAGAAGTTGGCGGAGAACAAAATAGAGCTAAAAGGAGAGTAAATAATGGAGTAATGTTCGTCAGACAGACAGGAACATGTCTCCAAGTCAGTGTTAATGTTGCCACATGTCCGCTGGATGTATGAACAGCCAACTTGTTGGATACAAAAACTTAAGTGGTCTTTTTTTTCAGTTTCAGCTGCCCCAAAAGAGCCCAAAATATGGATAAATGAATCAATGACATGAATTTGTAACGGAACTAGTTGATTACAAATGTGCGATGTCACACTGATTTGGTTTTCTGAATCTGCTCTCCTGATTTACAGAATATGTATTTATGGGGCGAACATTGCCAGAAGATATAATTGTTCAGATGAAGGCTGTGACATGTGAAAGTGACATCATTTTAATTAAAGCAAGTTTTGTCATTAAGCTTTTTAATAATAATAATGGTCCAAAATGCCGTAAAATGTTATACTTTTAAGTCTTAGCAATTTTTTTGGGGGGGCAAACCCCCCCTCCCATACCCCACTGGCTACACAGAACCTAAGCCCTATAAAAACCCAGGGGTAACATGAAAACGAGCGTAATGTCTTAGTACTGTGGGAGAAAGTTGGACAACCTGGAGGAAAAACACTGCCGAAACAGGGATACCCAGAATCCTCTTGCTGTGAGGCGACAGTGCTAACCACTGCACTGCCGGTGCCACACCATGCAAATGTTGAAATAAATTCCACTGTTGTGTGAGCGCTGCTCCTACATGTGTGTATGTTTGCAAATGATTTAGGTAGGTAAATTCCCCACAAGGCAGCTGATCAACCAGAGAGCTGAGATCACATTCAAATGAGCTGGAGCCTGCTGCATCAACTGTTAGTCAGTTAAAAAAGTTCAAAGCTTAGTTATAAATTAAAGCAGAAGTTGGTAACTTCAATCGACAATAACTTTTTATCGTATTTGTCAAACTGGTTCCTCTGCCTCTTTTTAGTGCTCCTGAAGCCATTTTCACACCATTATAGCATTTGCAAGATTCCACCACGCCCCGAAGAAAAACGACCAGTAACAGTTTGAGCAAATATGAAGATATTTTTTATAAAAGTTAGCAACGGCAGCTTTAAGTATTAACAAGATTTAAACACCATGAAACGGGTTGGACAACACAAACTGGCTCATACCTAAGGTTATGTGTTACTAAATAGCACTGCTAAATATGTACACTGATACCAACATGAAACTTACTTTAGTTCTGTTTTTGGTCTCCAACTCCGGAGGGAAACATCATGTTTCGCTAGCTGCTAAATGCTTCGCAGGTAGAGCTTTTTAAGAGCTTTTTCTCTGAAAAAAAGTTACGTGCTATGGGTAAAACAACGCTGTGAGAGCATCGCGAGTGAGCCAATATTTACTATTTGAAAAAAGAAGAACAAAGGAAGAAAAAAAAGCTCTGTAGAGCTGAAGGAAGTTTGTCAGTGCGAGTGTCTCCTTTAACGTCTCACTTGAAGTATTGCTGTTATAAAAATATTGATTACAGCAGCTTTAAGTTTTAACGGTGCCATCTGAGATATCAAATTACCACTAACTAGCAGCTACTTACAATTTAGGAAGGCCTTCACACGCAAACTCTGTGATGGATTAATGACTTCTGATCATGAATTTGACGAAAATGTCACTGCCCCGAATGCACCTCGGGACTGCAGTGACTTTTAGCTGCTCATTGTGGTGAAAACCAGGAGAGCACAGCAGAGAAAAGGTTTCACGGTCACTAGAAGAATCCCACCAAGGCTCTGGAGACGTGAGCGCGAGTGAGTAGGGGGGGCCCGGCAGCAGATGGACGCCGGACAGAGACATTAGTCACAGAACAATCAACTCTGACTGGGCGACTCCTCTGCACCCTGGGTGCCCCCCCCCCCACCTCTCCTTGCATCTCTCTCTGTCACCAGGCAGGCCTGGGCCTACTTCAGCCAGGGAAAGCAGGCTTCGTGGTGTCAGTGCCAGCCCTCAGAGGAGAACACACACACACACACACACACACAGGGGGCACACAGCCACAGCCCTGCAGCTGCCTTGGACTCTTGCGCTCTCCCCTCTGTGCTGCCCTTTCTTCCTCCTTCACTCCTGTCGCACAGCACTTGCCGGGCTGCATCCGCATGCCAACTACACATATGTTTGTGAGCACGCCCCCTCAGCCGCCATATTGTTAAAAGTGGGGCCAGTGAGGTTGTAATGATATGTAATGCGACTCATGTGCGAGTGCCTGCATTACCAGAGGGTTTTAAGTGTGTGCGTGTGAGTGTGTGTCAGCAGGGGGTCCTGTTGGTAGACAAGTTGAATGCGTTATCACAAGGTAGTCAGTTCCTTTCACTCACTCTTCTGTTGGACCACTCAACGGCATCTGTTTTAACCGCTTCCAACATGTACACACGGACGACACACACACACACACACACACACAGGTTTGATAAAAGAGGATTTTCTCATAATCCTCAAAGCAAACATGGTTCCACTTTACAATGTTTTGCCATGTTTTAATGTTTCCTAACAGCTAAAAATTCAGTATCTGAGGGGATATTTTCGGCCTTTTGTTTTTTCCATTATGGACCGTTTTATTTTACCCGTGCGCAAATGTGTTCGATTTCTCAACAGATTCTGGGGTGCTCCATTTATCTTGCCGCCCTAACAGCCTCCACATCGGACACATAATTTGCACCTCATGTTATTCAAACAGTCAGAATGTATTTAAGCTGATGTGCTGTCTGTCCCTCAGGGCCGCACTGGTGACCATGGGAACAAATCTAACATACACCTCTTTCTTTTATTACACTGATAAGTGCAGTATCATGATGAATGACACTTTTTTTGTCTATGTGATTTACTCTGTGGCATGTTTTTGATTCATTTACAACTATTTCTGCATTGTTACTCCATATAGAGTTGTGTATTCTGCTTGGTCTGGTTCTAAGAAAGGATCCAGGCTGCGTTCGATGCGTTACTGTGCAGTGATCTATGGCATTAATTGCATATTAAGAGAGGTTCGTAGTCCAACACAGACGCAGCTTTTGAACAGTTTTCATCACAAACACGAGATGGATGACCTGTTGCTGTCATCTCACATCCAAATCAAAAAAGCATGGATATAGCAGCTGTGACATGACAAATTGGGCATTGGCTAATATTTATACTTTATAGATAAATATTAGGTATATTGATATTTATACATTTGTATATACAATGTACATGTCAGTAACAAGAAATTGCAGTGCAGAAAACCCGTGTCTACGGTGCTTATTTCGATTTTTTCGCTGTAAAATGTTATAGTGTAGCTTGGTGGAGATTGACCTCAATTCTCTGCTCAGGTAGATATCACTCCACTATACCTTTACATAGCTAATAGGTGTTTATTGATATATTAATGCTCTGAATTTCAAACTTCAAACAATAAGGTTTTTTACAACTATTCAAATAAATTCAATACCGTTTTTTAAGAGCGAGTATCTCTCTGCCATTGGAAGACTTGCAATTTGGGAGTAAATTCAAAACACCCACATTGTGTTTACAACCAGTGAAGACAGACTGCACTTGACACGCAGCATCTCGTGCGGGTACTTTACTACCATGTGCTTGCCAGAATTACCACTTATGATCAGTAGCCACTGCTAAACAAGCTAACAAAGAATCCTCAACCATACAGCTAGAGAAGAGGACTGTGGGCTGTTATTTGGTACATCTCCGTGCGCGCCGGCTTAAAAACTTTAAGCAGCTCATTTGGCATCAGCATATCAACTGTATCCAATCAGGCTACTTATGACCCACTCACAAAAGAATCCATTAGGTAAGACGTGTTTGTGGCCAGATTTAAACCAACTGTATTTGTGAAGCCTCGAGTTCGGTGATGTCGCCATCTTTGCTTTTTTGAGTTACCATATTTGGAATGCGGAGGAGTGACGTAGTGATGTTGTATACGGTATATTGTAGCAGCAGCAGCGACCTGTCAATCACAGTAAGCCCGCCCTAAAGCATTCCCTGCTTTATGGTCTATTTGACTCTAAATGGACCATCATTTATTAAATGAACATCATGCTGTATTGAAGACTTCAAACTAGAGATTGAGACCATAAACCCATGTTCATAATGTTTACTGAGGTAATAAATCAAGTGAGAAGTAGAGTCATTTTCTCATAGAATTCTATACAATCCGACTTATTTTTGCAACCGGAGTCACCGCTTCCCCATGGTCAGTAGAGAGAACGCAGGTTTTAAGACACTTCCGCATCGGCTTCACTCGGCAGTACCACAGGTTGCCGCCTGATTCAAACAGATGTCCCAAAGCAGAGAAAGAAAATGCTATCTACTTTTCACCAACAGGATATAAACTGGTGGACTTTATCTAAAATATTTAAAGGAACAGCTGCATCAGATGCCGTGCACTGAAAATCGATCAACGGGAAGCTACATACCGCATTGATTTACTATGGTTCAAAGTTGTGTTTGTCATGGATATTATTGAACCTGGAAGTTGGTTGTTAGCTATATGATCAGTCAGATTGCACAAATACTTCTTGTGCCTCTATTTCCACCGAAGACTTTAACAATCAGTCCTGCACTCCATTAGTCTTGATTTGTGTCTTGCCGCTGACGCAGGTCTCTGCATTCACTCTTTATAATTCAGATGGTCACGATTTCAATTAATCCATTACTGACAAATTCATCTTGCACAATGCGGGGGGGGGGGAGATATTAAATAATCACCTTCATGAAAGGTGATATGAAAGAGTAGTTGTGACCCAATTTTGTGTTTAAAAAAAAACAAAGGCCGACAGTCATCGAGCCCGAATGGGAAAGCAGCATCGGCGAAACGAAACGCTTCTCTTTTTCTCCCTCCACGCCAATACACACTGCGAGAAAGTGAGCGAGGGAGAGGTAGACTTGCTTTACGAGAGTGGCGAGGAGGCAGCCATTCGCGGCGCGCACTCCTCGTTATTTCGCCCATCTCCTCTCGCAGAGGCATTACCATTTATGCACACGCGGTAATTGGTCACAGATTGCACGCTGATACAGTGAAGTGCTTATTTCCTCCTGGAGATGTGTGGCGGTAAAAGGTTTAGTTTAGCGGCTCTCCTCTCCGCTGGTCTTCCTCCTCTTCCACCAGTTATTTTTTTTGCCGAGTCACACCGAGCCATTGTGTGGCCTATTCCTGGTGCGGGGGGGGGTCGTCGTCACACGTAGACCGTCTCACACACACACACACACACACAGGAGACGATATCCTCCACCAGTAGACAGAGAGGCCTGGGGAGGTTGCAGCAATACCAACACCATTTAATAAGTGTGAACTCGGGCGCATTGTACCGGGGACAGACACCACATGTGTGTTTGTGTGTGCGTTATTATTTGAGACTTATTCCACACCGGTGAAGGATCAATGTATGTATCCTTGAATGTGAAAAGTACAGTGAACTCCATCCACCCGCAACAATTAAAGCTAATCTA
Organism: Anarrhichthys ocellatus; assembly: GCF_004355925.1. Classification (NCBI taxonomy): domain Eukaryota; kingdom Metazoa; phylum Chordata; class Actinopteri; order Perciformes; family Anarhichadidae; genus Anarrhichthys; species Anarrhichthys ocellatus. Next base: position 81,442 of record NW_022280257.1, on the reverse strand, counting down.
CAGCTAATGTATGCTCTGCTCTCGGATCTCAACACACACACACACACACACGCACACACACACACACACACACACACACACACACACACACACAAAGTGAATTAGCCCCTAAACTGGGTTTTCCATCTGTGGTCCATTAAGATGTGGGTATTGCTTTATTTAGACCAATACAGGTTAGGAGGGAGAGAGTGCAGCGGCCGTACATCCCATGCTGGTGTGCAGTGGGTTATTTAAGGTTATAACATGGCTTTGTTAGAGCTACAGTTCATAATTGTGGCCTTCATTTTGTATCAGTTATGATAACATTTTACTCGCAGAAAAATATTTCAAGGCCAACAGGCTAGTCAGATTATCTAAGCCTCCTTAATTTGAGGTAAAACCAAAAGTGAGCACACCCAAAATGTTGGTCAGTAAGAATGGTATGATACAGGACAAGCTATTGTCTTAGATTTTGGATATTGTAATATGGTGTTAGTGTTATACTTTTCTTGTTTTTAAAGGCTAAATTACAGTAAAGTGATGTAATTTTCCAAACTTTTCAGCAATTCTATTATTTCGCTTCACCATTATAAAAACCATATCTGATGATTATTTATCAAAAATATAATTTTGTAAAAGTGCCAATGGTCAACCCACCAAACATTATTGTCGCAATATTGATAGAGGTATTTGGTAAAAAAATATTGTGATATTTAATTTTCTCCATAGGTATGTTTTTTAAAACTTGCACTGCCCTGCCTGGGCTTATTTTTTACCAATGTTGCCTTGTTTCTGGATCTTAGCAATTACCTTTACGAGAGCTTATTTTCCATTGTTGCCAAAATGAGGGCTGGGGTGCCCTGGGGGGGCCAAGGGGTTAAGGCCTTGATTACGCTTCAGTACAGACACAGACAGCTGCTGACTTGCATGCCATCAGCGAACGTGCACGCGCTTCTATACATACTACTATCGGGAATTATTAGGAAAACACAAAGCATGTCGCGAAAGTTCTGTTGCGCCGTCAACGCTCTAGTGAACAACTGCCACAAATTGGGCTGAAAGTCTATTTTCACACCGATGAGACAGCCTCAAAGCAGAAGATTTTAAACTATGTAACATATGCAGAAGAAGTAGTCACTGCACTTTGTCTTACTAAATGATGGTGAAAGGTAAAACATAATATAACTGTTGCATAAGTAAAGAAGAGTCATTAAGACAGCAAACTGGCAGACGTTAGCTAAGCATTAGCTAAACAGCTAGCTGCTACAGGTCATATATACAGACAAAATAAGGCTGTAGCAGGAAAACTTCTGGGTGTATGAAATTGAAAAATGGGTATGTTTTATAAGTTATGAAGGACTCAACTATAAATGTGCAAGACTGACTAATGGAAGGTGGAGGTGCGAATTTGTTCTGCTGTCATTTACAGGCGCTAACAGAATGTAGAGAACAAAAGGCAAAACTAAATTGCCAGGAATAGTGACAGGCTGTAGGGGAAAAGCTGTTCCCTTTTTTTATTCTGTTGGTTTTCAACACGGCCGTTATTTCACTTTTTCTGAACAATGCATCACAATCTACACAGAGTGTAGCGATGTTATCAGAGAGCTACAGAACAAATGACAGCAAGTATCACCGTCAGGCCCTGCTGAAGACAAAAAAACGAGGTCGTAAGCACAGCAGCGGGGAAACATTTTTCCACTGTGAGAGTACCAGAGAGCAGAGTGAGCTGGTGTCCCCCTCTGAGTGTTTATCGTGTTAATTCCTCCAACCGGGAAAGGAAACAGTGGTAGTGGAAATCTAGACTTCCAGCTCGCTTCCTGGCAAGGACAGGAAACGTGACGTTGATTCAGACTTCCCATGACGGGTTAGCTGCTCTTTGCCATTTATCTGCATGTTGCTATAATCCTAAAAGACTCATGTCCATGCTGAAGCCTGTCTCCTACAAAACTGTGTTCCCATACAATTAAACTGCATTCTCAAGTTTGTTTTGAGGGAATTTTATTTTTAAACATATACATATACAAACGTATACATTTAAACAAAACAAAATAAAACCGCTACAAAATTACTTGGTCCTATGTTGGCAACCAAACAACTTTGTTAGGTTTAGTAAAACATCATGGTTTGGCTTAACATAAGTACGTTGGCCACATTATTTAAGTTATGGGTGTAAATTAACATAAAGTAACTTTTGGTTTCCCACGGGAAACTAACAGTAGAGACCTCCTGTGTAAAACAATCCTGTGTTGACAAACCAATCCATCCCAGGCTCCAGGGGAGAGTCCGTTGTTTCAACAGCCCATTATTCCGAAACTCCAATAGTGTGTATACTGTCCCATTGGACCAAAAGCCCATTTATCCGACAGCCCGTTATCCCAAAAAGAAACTCATGTTGTTCCGAAGGCCCATTTATCTGAAAATACAAACTCTTCATGCAACAAACAGAAACACATGGCAAATCATTATGCAGAAAGATGTCAACGGACCTTTCCTATTTTTTCCTATGGACTCTGCCACTCAAACATTGCCTTTGGTGGTTAGGTTGACACATATGGAGTGAGTTTGTTAGGTATAGGCTAAGACTATCAGGGTAAGCCAACTGGTGGCAGAGTATGGTGGGTCATGCTTTTGCAATGTTAGGAATGTTGCTTGTAGGAATGGTAGGAATGTTGCTACCACAAAGTCGTTTTTGCATAACAATTAGCCATGTGCTTCTGTTTGTTGCACAGGTTGTTGCAGAGTTTGTAATTTCGGACCAATGGGCCCTCGGAACAATGGGTGTTTGTTTTCAGGATAACGGGCTGTTGGATAAATGGGCTTTCGGTCCAAAGGGACATTTTTGTGACTTTTTTCCTTCGGGAAAATGGCATGGCATCAACCTCCTCTATACCAGACTTCAGCGGACTGATAGAAACGTATTCCAGGAGGAAATAAGTTTCCACGGAAACGCAATTGAAAGTGCAGTTTCGCTAAATGGGAAAGTCATTTGTAAGAGACCAGGCTGCCTTGCTGATGCGGATAACCCTCAAAATGCTCTCAGTGTGAACGCCAAAACAACAGATAGACACTTAAATCTCTTGCTTCATCTTTTCAGTTTATTGTTGATAGGGCAAAAAAATGATCTGGTAGGGAGTTTGGCTGAACGAAATGGCTAAATGCTGCGTGTGTGACTCAGCACTCGGATATACACCTTTTATAAAACTTTGTGTAACTGAAACATCTGTATAACGCAGAGAATGAAAGTGACACAAGGTAGGGCTTTGTAAATATCGATTTTGTCATTTTTCTCTTCAACCTAAACACACCAGATGTTTTTAGAATGAGCTGTATGGTGCTGTTCTCATCATCAGCAAAATAAACTAATAGTAACAAATCGTGGGTTACGTGAACCAGCTTGGATACAAATGTATACTTTTTTTTTTTTTTAAAGATACATTTCGAGTTATTATTTGTCTGAGGGGGGAGAGACAGACGGACTGACGGGGGACGAAGACGAGGAGAGACGGGCGAGCCAGCACAGGCTCCCCTCTGCCCCACCCCACCCAGGAGGGCACCTATTGTTCCCCCCCATATCCTAAACAAAGCCTGCCCCCCACCACACCCCCAAAAACCAACCCTCCCTTTCCCCACCTCCCCCCCTCCATTGCCCCCTGCATACAGCATTGTTGCTCTAATAAACCCGGCTCCGCTCCCTAAATTTCATTACATACGAGCTCAAGCTTTCCCTTCTTTCTTTTTTTCCAACTCTTTTGACTTTTTATCTGCTTTCAAATTAAAAAAACACACAGAATGTATCCTATATTCATCTTGCCAGATGCTAAATGCCTGTCACTTCCAGGTGAGTGCAGAAAATGAGCACATTTATGAGCAAAAAAAACCGACATTAAAAGAGGGACATGAGGTGATGCCGTCAAGAGATGTGTAATAAAAAGACAGGAAATCTAAACAGGACTGTCGGGGACACTGGAGGAGTTTGTTTTAATTAGCATCAAAAGGAAGATGTTGATTTTGGTTTTTTTTAATAAGGAAATTCTCCAATTGACACCTCAATAACTTAGTAACAACAACACAGACGCCTCCACGGCCAGAAGAGCCTGGAAATCTCCGGGATTCACAGAATTACCTGTTGATTCCTCCGAAACGTTGGACTGAAAAAAAAATGTTTGAACAGAGTGGGAGTGGGACTACATTTAGACGTCACAAGACATTGTTTCGTGCCCCCTTGAGGGATTACGCCTCCTAATCCCGACTCCATAGAAATCTGTGTACTGGATTTTTGTCCCCCCGCATCCAGAAATGAGACGACAGATGAAACGGAACGAGGAGGAGCAGCAGCTCCGCCATACTGTAACAGCGTTGGCGAAGTACGTGAACACACAAACATGCACACTTACACTGTGGTTGTGTGGCCAAAGCACAGAGGCCATATGGTGCATCCTCATTTCCCGACGTCTGTTGCTGCCTCAACAATAGGCCTGCCTGGCCTCGACAGCGAGAGACAAACACACACACACTAAATGATCGTTAGTCAGCCAGTCTGCGTTGCTTAGGCCCTGAACAAACTCCTGGATTTGCATTCTGCGCCGCCCTTCCTCCCCTCTCCCTCTCCCTCTCTCTCTCTCTCTCTCTCTCTCTCTCACACACACACACTTCCCCGGTCTCTACAGGTGCACGGAGCACTCAAAACAGATGTCAATGGACTGGAGAGGGGAGGGTAGTGGAGGGACGATGGGAGGCTGTTTGCCCAGGGTGACTGACAAAGCTTTGTACACTCGCAGGCCGAGACACACACACACACACACACACACACACACACACACACACACACACACACACACACACACACACACACACACACACACACCTCCTTCCTGTTACACCCTCAGGACGGAATGATTTACACTTTAAAAAAGGAGCAAACGGAGAGAACAAAAAGTGAAGAGATTTAAACATAATTAGTGAAAAAAATGTTCAATAATAATAATGTGCGTCACTTCTAAAAAATCCACATTTTCAGTTGTTGCAGGTGGAGAGCGTTGCCGCGACACATTTATCACTATTTTACACCAGCTGCTTACACTCACATGGACCAAAAGACCAACTAAATAAGCATGCGTCTTTCTTTATGATGAAATTCATAAAATACTTCTTTCAAAATTATTTTTTTTCTTCTGTTTGGCTCCCCTGAATATTCAAAGTAATTTTAACACCGCCTCTATCTCGCACACTCATGGTTTCATAGCAGCGGTGGACCTGAAATCAGTCAAGACAATTAATCAGCAACCGGATCAATCATTGATTAATCAATTTTAGTCATTTTTTAAAGTAAAAAAAGAGAGACCAAAACTCAATGTGGACGAGTTCTGGAGCATTGATTGAACGAAATTTAAGGACATTGCTTTGAGCTCTGAGCAATTATGATTTTAAGAAAAAAAATATAGAGATTTTAAACAATTTAGAAAATAATTAGAGAATTGACTCAATCTTACGATTATTTACCAAATGAGTCGTTTTTTTCTCTTCTTAAAACCATAACTCACCACATCATTACTATTTCCCTGGGTGTACATCAACAAAAATCTCCATTGGACAATTGCGTTCAGCCACATCAATTATATGAAAAAAACTCTAAATTCATATCCCTCCATCTCACGAAGGCCTTCTGTTACAGGAGTAAAGCAGAGCTGCTATGTTTCATCCTACAGGCTGTCATTCCCCCCCCCCCAATAATTACGTCGCTTGCATCACCACAGATCTCTACCTATAAAGAAACTGGGCAAGAACAGTCCTTTTAATGGATATTTAAACAGGAAGTACACAACACAACTACATAGGGGGGATGTAGTTGTGTAGGCTATTACTGAGGAGGGGGGGGATTAAAGAAGCTGTTACCTCACTGACACCTTAAACATGATGTGAGCCGGTGTCTGAAACCAACGAAATTAACTCAAACGTTCACCTACAGTGAAAGATGAGGGGTGGAAACTCATATCAAGCTCATAAAAAAACCTTAATATTGGCATGTTTTTCTTTAAGATCAACAGGGGGGGGGGGGGGGGGGGGTAAACGCCTTGAGCGACCGTGTTCTCGTACAATGTGCTCTGTCCACTGGGTAAACACTGTTATGCGTGCACGTTATCAGCCTCCGGCCTGTTCCCTGTAAGTGGGGCCTGCCCGCCCGCCCGTCAAGTGTGTGTGTGTGTGCGCGTGTGTCCGCCGATGCAACAAGTCTCCCCATTCACTCCCAGCTTTGTTAAGCTGCCTTCACGGCACCGCCGCGGCGACAATGTTTTGGCCCCTTATCGCTCTCATTTCCTCCGCGTTACATGTAGGTCAGTCCCTGAACGCAACTCGGGTGGAGAACTATCCGACAGCGCGTATTTTAGTCCACGAGAGGAAGAAGACGTGATTGTTTTTGGTGCCGGGAGAAAGAGGAGGAGGGGGGAGTAAAACTGTAGTGAAAGCGACGTCCCCCTCGCTCTGAAGCTCGCGCGGCGGAGCATTAATGAGCTTGTTAGACTTGTTTAACATTTATAAGTGCGCGTCGATTTCACTCGCGACGTTTCAGAACCGGTGACTTCGGCGTTTTTTTTAACAACAAGCGAAACCTCCGAGGACTGAGTAAGGCAAAGCGGTGTTGGTGGGGGGGTCTCCTTGGGAACTTACCTCGATTCATACGCCTCTTTATGGATTAATCCCCACACTTTTCCACGGATCCGAGTCACTACGGCATCGGGGGTAAGCACTTCACGCCAACTCCAGGGTCTCCCCTCGCGGCTTCGGGTTTGTTGACGAAAGCGGGAGGCGCCGAGTGCGTAAAACGAACACAGCGTCTCTCCCGAAGGATGCGAAATATGCGCGGAATGGGAGCAGGAATGAAATGAACGCGGCGGACTCAGTTGAACGGGGCGGGGTGAGAGGGACTGGCGTCACCCTGGATGGATGGAGTGAGTGAGGGATGGATGGGTGGGTGGGGAGAGAGGAGGAAAGAAAAAAAAAAAAAGGGAGCGCGAGGGGGAAGGGGCCGGACTCTATGGGCTGCGTTCGACAACAAAAGAAAAGAGTGGAGCGCCCAAACTCTATTCAGTGTGTGTGGGGGGGAGACACCGGGCGAGCAGCTGACAACGAAACCATTAAGGAAAAAATAAATACTGTGACAATTTCTGTGTGCGAGTTCAATTACCAAATGTTAAATGTCACATTAAATACAAATAAAGAAAAAGTTAGTCCTCAAAAATACAAATAAAACAAAAAAAGTTTGATTTTCAATGATTAAAACCAATTTTTTTCAAACACTTTTGCGATGCAACTTTTTTCAAGACAATTACTCTTCTTATAGATGAAATATTTAATTCATAAGAAACACATTTATGATTTATTTTTATTTAAAACATTTGAAAGTCAGAGGTATCACATCTCTGATATTTTAGTAAATATCTTTGACAGTTTTGTATGAATAAGCACATTTGTAGCATTTGGTTCAAAATCACACCCGTTATATTTTTGTAAAAATTATCACTTCTAACATTTTTTTATGAAATCATTAACTGTCATATCTTCAAATCATGTCTCGTTTGTACTAACCACTTTTGTAATATTTTTGAACAAATCATGATCAACAAATCAACTCTGTCCCATGTTTATACAAATCATCAGTTATGAATATCCTGTGTTGTTTGCTTTGGATCGGATGCCATTTATGATCTTCACGACAGGAGTCATCACATGATCAAAGCCGGTTACTTTTGCACATAGCGCCTGCTGGTGAATGATGCAGTGGCAATGTAGACATTTTGGGAAGTCTGGGTCACCTTTACATTGTGCAATGAAGCCTGCATGCCGGCCCGTCATGGCGGGAGCCCCGTTTGTTGTCACCGACACCATTTCTAATGGTACCTTTTTCTCCACGAAGAAACTAGTATCTTCGGGCGCCCGCGTTCAAACCTCTAGTCTGGGCCTTTTCAGTCGGATTGCGTTGCCTCGCCTCTACCTCCGCCACCCACGAGTTGTTGCCCCGCGCCTGTTCCGAGGACTGACGGACCTGACGATGGGGTGCGCTCGCGGCGCCCGTCCGGTGCCAACGGAAGTGCCCGCCATTCGGAACCTGAAAACCTAGTGCAGTACGGCAGCCTCTTCCTGGCTGTCCGCCGTGCGCCTCTGGGTACCCAACTCTCTTACGACAAGAAATATTGTCATTTTAAAATCTACAATAATGCAAGCGTTTTTGATTAAAAATGAACAACAACTAAAATTTTTGGACGGAGCTCCATGGTGACTAGTGCTATTTTTAGAACATGCCTTGCGGGCGACTCACGTGGTCCCTGCGGGCGACCAGGTGCCCGCGGGCACCGTGTTGGCTACCTCTGGTCTGGCGTGACCAGTAGCATATGGCTAATGTTAGCAAATGTGAGATAGATATTGTTGTGTAACTGACATGAGGCTGTGTTTTGGACTCACAAAGGCCTACTAACGTGCTAGTGTGGCGTAGATTTGAGTATGAAGTGCTTTCAAACTGCGTGATGTGTGGATTCTGTGGATTTGAGAAATGTCCGGATTTATGCTAGATTAACAAGAATATCTGAGTATGCACATACTCTGCAGCCCCATGATGCATTGCTTCTCTTACATACTGATTCAGTTTGCAATTTCGAATATAGCCTGACTAAGTTCCCTGAAAAAATTACTCTTGGCTACTTGTCTTACTAGCCCATATCTTAGTATCTATAATTATCCTGTCATGCATTAATTTTGGTTTATTGTGGTCACAGCGGCTGCTGTTTAGCAAAAGTTACATGGTCTCACTTTAAACGCAATAATTTACTGTAAGTAAATAAATCCCATTTGTATATTTCTAGAAAAAAAAAGTAAACTAAAAATGTAAAATACATTTCAGTAATGTTAAGTCTCTGCTAGTAAGGTTAGCCAGCAGTTCCTGACAGAAAATTTGTGACAAAATAGCTAAGATAAAGCGCTCTCACAGACTTCTATACAATCTGACTTATTTTTGTAACCAGAGGATGGACCCCTGATGGTCAGTAGAGAGAATGCAAGTTTTAAGACACTTCCACATTGGCTTCACTCGGCAGAACAGGAGGTTGCTGCCTGGTCTCAAGTTAAACCTAGACCGTCCTTACTTTAAATCAGGGGTGTCAAACTCATTTTCACTCCGGGCCACATCAGTGTCATGGTCGCCCTCAAAGGGCCGGTTGTAAATGTAAGACTGTATAACTGTAACTACTCCCTAACATATTGGTAAATAACTGTCTTTGATTATTGTTTATTCAAGTGTTAAAATATTGTACATGCAGTTATATAAATGAAAAATTATATTTAAACACATTTCTGTTATTATAACTTAAATCATTTTAATTTAGGGTTAAGAAACCCACATTACTCTATCAAAGATCAAACTTTTAAAGAAAATAACAAAGACAAATATCATCAAACACAAGTTATGATATTAACTTTGTTCAAAGCTATTTTTGTCACCTCTCTGCATCACTATATCCCCGTCGTCGTCCCGTGCATGGCAGCTACGTCCAAGAACTCCTCACTGAGAATCAGGTCTTATAAACATGGATAGATGCGCTGTGTCCGTGTTGTCTGTGCTTTCATCAACAGCTAATGAAGAAGACCAGTACCTGCTCGTCTCTTAGCTAGCTGTGTTGTTAGATTGCCTGCTAGTTCCTGAACTCGGTCTGTGATGGTGTTTCTTCACAAACTGACATTTGTAAAAGTCTGTATCTGGTCGGAGCTCACCTGCTCACATACCTTTAGCATGCACTGGGCTGTAGCTTTTGTAAATATATTCTGCTGTGATTGCAGTCTGCCTTTTAATTCTTGGACAATTTGATGTTTTTCTTGGAGGCTAAATTTAGCTCCGTGTTTGGTGTCAAAATGCCGACGTGAATTGTATCCTTCATCACCGACACTGCCTCATAACACAGAAGACAGACCCGTTTTTCTCCTTGAAGAACAAACATGTATTCGCTTTCCCATCTTAAATTACATCTTCTTCCCTCTGCATCAATTTTTCTCTTCGTGGACATTTTGGGATTATTTGTCGATCTTCTTCAACTCAATCACTTGTTGGAAAACCGCTTTACGGGCTGTTGCCTATCCTGTCCACCTGTTGTGATAGTTTTAATGTCGGTACACAGACAACATGCTGTCTCATAATTTCAACGTTCTATCTCATAATTTCGACCATGGGGATACTTTTATTTTCAAGTCTAACTTTTAATTTATTTTCCAAAATTTAAAAAAAAAAAAAGAATCTTTTTTTTTTTTTTTTGCTGGCGGATTCGCGGGCCACATTAAATGACGTGGCGGGCCGGATTTGGCCCGCGGGCCTTGAGTTTGACACATGTGCTTTAAATGAACAAGTGGTGAAATTAAATTTATATAGCCCCCCGCCCCCCCGGACAGCCCACAAAGGACCCCCTGGGACTGCTGGGCTCCCCTTCCCGACTCAGAAAATCTTTGAATGCAGAAGGCAGCCGCCTCTGCCACACAAAAGGAGTTGTTGTTTACTACGAAGCTCTGCCTGTCTCAGGTTTCATCCCCTCAGGCGCTGCTGGACTGTCATCTCCCCCGGAGGGAGGGGCCGTGACATAAAACAAACACAGATATGCCAGGGTCACACAGCCTGGAACACCTACTGCAACCCGACACTACAGCCAGGCTGGCCAGCCGGCAGACTAGCATTCCACATGGCACATGGTGTCTGTGTTTGTGTGTGAGAGTAAAATTCTCACAGATGCATACAAACACAAACACACACACACACACACACACACACACACACACACACACACACACACGCACGCGCGCACACACAGCTGACTCACGTGGGGAGTGTGTGTTTCTGTGACATCTTTGCGGGGGCATTCTCAGACTCGGAGCAGTGCAAACAGAAGAGCAGGCTGGTAAAACATTCATCCAGGTGACCTTAAGGTCAATAGTCTGACCTCGAATGTGACCTCACCTGGTTTCCTGATGCTTTATTAATGCCGTCTGTGCCTGGGATCCTGTATCTCCGCCATGGAAATAAAATACATTTATTATTTAGAAAGTGTATCAAGTCAGCATTAGCTCGCTGAGATTGTGCGACGTTGGCTTGTGTGTCGTAAAAAAAAAAAATCTAAATCACCGCTCAGATCTAGAATAGCACAGCCAAGAAAGCCAAATAGATATGACCGTAACTCCCGGGAAACTCTTTGAGGTGCTAAAAATACTTTTGTGGAGGGACAGATTTTGTCCGGTAAGCTCCACTTGGGGCGATGCCGCTTTAACTAGAACCTTCTAATCTTTGCGTTTATCTAAAATCTGTGTATAATTTAATTTGTCGGCCTCCCCCTGTGCTTAAAATGACAGAGGGGAAAATAAAGACGGAGTGCGTCCGAGTGGATGGGAAGCAAAATGTCAGCTCTTGTGGTCTGCTGGGAGCAATCTAAACAATAAGGGTGTGGCGTCTCCACATAAGGTGGCATTTATGCAGAGACTGAAATGAACAGGGCACTCAATCCCAACAGCTTCCATGAAACTTGTTTCGGTACCTTTGAGCGAGGCGCCAAACCTTTCAGCTTACTCGCTCAGAGCAATTCTTTGACAGCCTAAATGTACAATAAAACCTTTCAGACGTTACATGCACCTGAACATGTCCCAAACGACATGTTACATAAGTGTAACGGCATTTTTTTTTTACATGTTGGTCTCATATTTAAATAAACCTTTCAGTCACTTTTCCATTAAGTCACAGTGGAAATCTGACTTGCTCGGACCTAGTAACATCACTGTATCACTTCTCCTTGCTTTGTTTACATAGACCAGGCCAGTTTAGTGCATGTTAGTGCAGTTGAGCGTGCCCCACTCATGACTGTCGCTCTGTACTGCTTTCATACGGCGGTTACAGCTGATAGGTTTCAAATTGTAAAGGAACCCCGTGGAGTGTCCACGTTCTTGCTTCTTTTTTTTTGGATCATGCATTCGCACCAGGCGGCAACCTCCGGTTCTTCCGAATGAGGACAGTGCAGAAGTGTCTCAAAACTTGCTGACCAGCAGGGGGCGATTCCTCCGGTTGCAAAAAGAAGTTAGATTATATAGAAGTCTATGAGAAAATTACCCCACTTCTCACTTGATTTATTACCTCAGTAAACATTGTAAACATGAGTTTATGGTCTCAATCGATTGTTTCAAGTCTTCTTCAATACAGCATGATGTTCATTTAGTAAATTATGGTCTATTTAGAGTCAAATAGACCATAAAGCAGGGTATGCTTTAGGGCAGGCTTACTGTGATTGACAGGTTGCTGTCGCTACCAGAGCCGCATATGGCGTCTCTACATCTCCCCTCCACACTCCGCTGTAGTGACAGCGAAATCGCCGAACTCGAGGCTTCTAAACGGCAGTCCACAAACCAATGGGTGGCGTCACGAGGACTACGTCCACTTCTTATATACAGTGTATGATTCGCACTAGTATGGAATGTGCATCATGAGTTTAAGCACACTGCCTCATGATGCACATTCATTTTTTCTGGTGAGGTCAGCAGAGGTCCCGGGTCAGCGTGATTGGTAGGAAGTTGGTCAAAACAAAGATAGAGACATTGTAGAAAGAAATCAGAAATGCGCCGTCCATGTTTAAATCAAACGTCTGGGTTTTTAACAAGGAAGGGAAGGACATGGATATGACTCTGTTGCGGCGTTTTTTCACCGACACAGCCGTGCCCAAGCTCTACAGAGAAGTGAAGCTTAAAGTTGAGGAATCTTTGAGTACAGCAGAAAGAGTTGCATTAACTTGCGATGCGTGGACATCAAGGGCAGTGGATTCCTATGTGACTATAACAGCACATTATCTCACAGAGGACTGGCGACTGCTGTCCCACGTTCTCCAAACTAGAGCAGTACACGTAAGTCACACCGGGGCAAACATTACAGACCTCCTGCTTTTGCAGCACAAGAATGGGGGATTGCCGACAAAAACCTGGTGGTTGTAACCGACAACACTTCTAACATGGGCGTTGCCGTTCAGTTAGCGGGATACCTGCATGTGAAGTATTTTGCTCACAAATTCAATCTGGCCTCACAACAGGCGTTAAATCTGCCAACAGTAGCCAGGCTCATGGGGAGAGTGCAGCGCATAACTGTCTCTCTGCCCTTGACGTCCGCGCATCGCAAGTTAAACTGAGTTATATAATTCTTATATCTTAACTATAGAAGTTATAGTTCATATACTGAGTCCACACACGTTTGCATTCAGTTAAGTTGGACTATGTAGACTGTAATACAAACAGTTCAGTTTGTCAGGTGCATGCAACATTTATGACAGGTTTTTATGACAGTGTTAGTCAGTCTGTCTGCTTGACAATCCCATTTTGCTGCTATGAAAATGATTGAAGTGAGATGAACAGACTGAAAACTTTATCTTATTGGATAAAACATGTTGACAAAGTTTTCCTTTGGGGACATAATTTGCAGTTGAAAAAAGGTAATAAATCGTAATATATCGCAATATATGTTATCGCAATACTCAGCATATCGCATAATAATCATAATATCGTATCGTGGAACCTATGGTGATTCCCACCCCCAGCAAACATGAACATTAACAATGCAACATTTCAAATATTTTTTTTAATCAGCTTTACGGTGATTTAATGATGAAGGAAATACATTTAACATGTTTGTTAGAACTCATGCATTTTGTTAAAATCCTGAAAGTAAACTTCACAGGGCACCTTTAATTTGTTAGGTTAGGTTGATGGGCAGTGAAAATCATTGACAAGAAGTGGACGTAGTCATTGTGATGTCACCTATTGTTTTATGGACTGCTGTTTTGAAGCCTAGATTTCGCCGTTGCCATCTTGTATTGGGGCCGTCGCCATGTTGTTTTTTGCAATAAATGAACGGAAGTCACCATATTTGAAATCTGAAGGAGTGAGGTAGAGGCGCTGGATATGGCTCTGGTGGCGGCAGAGACCTGTCAAATCACAGTAAGATTGAGATCCTAAACTCATGTTTACAATGTTAACTAAGGTAATAAATCAAGTGAGAAATAGAGTCATTTTCTCATAGACTTCTATACAATTGGACCATCGCCCCCTGATGGTCAGTAGAGAGAATGCAAGTTTTAAGATACTTCCGCATCGGCTTTACTCGGGTTGCCGCCTGGTAAAAATATATATTTTTCTCATAAAGGTTGACCATTTTAGCCGAGAAAGACTGACCTTATATGGTGACACTGTCTGAAGTTGGGGTGGGGGCAGTTTGCATCTGATGACATAAAGTCTGTACAGAGCTGAAGGACCTCGCTATGTTATAGTCAGAGGCCACCGGTGTGTTTAGAAAGCTCCTCGGCAGCAAGAAGGACCAGATCTGTGATACGCTGAAGGTTCAGAACATTGGGCGTGGTTGACACATTCAAAATATTATGGACTCAGGAACTGTGCCTTATTTTTTAGAAGGATGCCCCCTTAACTATCTAGGAGTCCAGAACCATGCCAATGGAGAGCAGCTGAGGAACCTCAGGTTTAGGAGTAAATATAGGTATTCCATCGCTCGGCTCTTTTACAGAGAGTATATCAAGGAGAAGAAGCCAGCGAACATTGTGGAAACATCAATAACACAAGTAGACAAGGTGATTCAAATTAACTGAACTTTGGCCTTCACACTTTGGTAATACAGCAGAGTCCCACAGTGAATGGAACTGAAAATTGAAAGACAAAAGAGTAATTAAAGTAATACTTGAGCACATAAATTAATCAAACTTTTGCCCGATGGAATTTATTCTACCGATAAAATTTTTATTTTTTTTTTTAAACTGAAGCACGGCATTCAGCGCCACAGCAATGCATTCTCGCACTTTACTGAAACCTTGGGCTTTGTGACTGTCGCTCACCTCCCTCATTCCTCATATTAGTAACCATATTCTGGAGAGTTTGTTTGCGTAGGTCTCAATTTAACCTTCAGCATAGTGTGTTTACATTATGCTGAGACTATGTTGTGTGCGTTTTGTTTGAGCGAGACTTTTTTATACAAGGAAGACGATAAGTTCATCCACGGCGTAGGGACTTCAAGGCTTTAAATAATGTTAATTTCTTTTTAGGCCACTTCTGTTTTTACATGTACTTTCAGAAGCAAAGCAACTGTGTGAATGTCTGAAACACAGTTTCATTTTATTCTTCCTATTATTATTTATTTATGCTATTTTACTTATTCTATCAGTAGCAGCCTTGACACTGAGACTATCCAATATGGCAAAGCACCCTGAATCTTCAATGAATGAGAACAGTTTTTATAAGTTAAAGCAGTTGGGTTTCCTGTTCCTCTATACACACTATGTATTGCTTCCTTAGTGATCTATATTTCATGAAATGCAGATATCTTATTTTCTACGTATGAACTAACTACATTTTGACCCTCCCTAATAATTTCACTTTTACATTTTTTGGGTGGTACGGGTAGAGGGAAATATTGGTTAAAAGAAATAAAAAAGGTGACAATACCAGGGAGTAAGGAAAGGAGTCTTGGGTTAATTGAAATCATACTCTGTATATAAGAAGTGGACGTAGTCATCGTGATGTCACCCACTGGTTTGTGGACTGCCGTTATGATGCCTTGAGTTCGGTGATTTCACCGTCGCCATCTTGTATTACTGCCGTCGTCATGTAGGTTTTTTTGCAGCCAATGAACGGAGGTTACCATATTTGGAATGTGGAGGAGTATACAGCTCTGGTGGCTGCAGTGACCTGTCAATTACAGTAAGCCCGCCCTTTCCGCTTTGTGGTCTATTGGACTCTAAATGAACCATCATTTATTAAATGAACATCATGCTGTATTGAAGAAGACTTGAAACTAGAGATTAAGACCATAAACTCATGTTTACAATGTTTACTGAGGGAATATATCAAGTAAGAATTAGGGTCCTTTTCTCATAGACTTCTATACAATTGGACTTCTTTTTGCAACCGAAGGAGCCGCCCCCTGCTGGTCAGTAGAGAGAACGCAAGTTTTAAGACACTTCCGCATTGGTTTCACTCAGCAGAAAAGGAAGTTGCGCCTGGATTCATCCAGAACATGCACCCTGTTTGTTGGGACGCCAGGAGATATATCATTGTTTTGACCCATACACTTCCGTCATTTGCCATGTTGTCTTCACGAATTATGACTGAAAGTCGTGCTTTGAGGTTTTCCGTCCGTTCTGTGCCAGCAACTGTTACGTCTGTGTTCGCTAGCTGACAGCCTTTGTCTTTGCTACCTTTTCTAGGTACTTTGCTATGTTTCTTTGAGCACCAGAGGCTAGATTCAATGAAAATATCCAATTAAAACAGAAATTATTTTGTGTGTGGAAATTTAGAATTACATAAAATTTGAACTGTATTTTCAGAACATACAGGCTGTGAATAAGATTGTGAGAACATTGTATTCAGGGAGTCTGCCTGGCACACTGCTCCACTTTTATTTGAACACAATACAACCACAAAAGTGTACACTGGAGTGAAAAAAAATGATAAAAAAACAGCAGATAGTGTGCCAGTGGATTACAGGGCTTCAGGTACACCGAGCCTCCTCTCCTTTTGTGTTTTAAAACGCTCCCTTTTACAGAACGGGGGGAGCAGACCAGCCTCCTTTTGAATTTTTTGACATTTATTTGACGCATGGATAGAGAGAGCCATGCAGACATGAAAGATAACAGTAACAGGGCCGAGGTTTGGGAGCTCAATTTCCATGATCGGCATTGATCAAGCCACTCGGAGACGGAGAGAGGATGAATGAACTAGTCAAAAGAGGTCACAAGCGTCCTTCACTCTTCTGCTGCCTCTCAGAATAGGGAGTGCTGATCTAATCACATTTACCTTCTGTGTCATTATGTGCATGATAAGTGATCGGGGACTACAACTGCAGTACATGTGTCCCGGGAATGAACTACTGATCATACACAATACTCAGCGAATGTTATTTATAGGACATTAATCCCATAAACACTCTAGTTTTTCTAGATGTACATGAGAGGTTTAGTTCCTGTTTAACTCAGCATAGGAGCGGATTAAACATATTTATAGGGATTTTGAAACTTGGCGTGATCTTTACTGACGGATGAACTACTTCTAGGAACTCTTCCAGATGTCCCAGCTGATTTATTGGCTTTTTTCTTTTCTTTCGGGAGATCAGATGAGAAGATTGATACCACTTTTGTGTCTTTGTATCTGATATGAAGTTGACTGACAGTTCATCATCCTTTACAACATTAAACAGTAGCTGAGTGAACTCACAGATTGTGTTTGAATGCGCAATCGTATCCCAGTTATTATCGGTTGTTTGGTATCCCGCTCATAGACTGCTTGCCCATGTAAGATTACATCGTACCATGTTTTGTGGAAGCTGGGTAAGGCCTTATCCTGGTTTGAGAAATATTTTAATATGCTAGTTGGAGTGGATAGAAACCTAGGTACTGTGGTATGTAAACATTGTCTGGGTTTTTACCTACGCTCACAATGTTGCTCTATGGCAGCGGTTCCCAAACTTTTTAGGCCACGCACCCCCTTCTACATCCTAACCGGGTTCCCGCACCCCCAATCCCCCACACCTTAAAAAAAAAAAAAAAATCAACAGAGCCTATTTATAGCCGCATAACAATCGGACCAATGAGAGAACAGTTTGCTCGCGCGTGGCGTTTGTTTACAAGATTTAGTCCGCTGTTAAATGTTGCAGTGTGAACACAAACCGAACAAAGGGGCAACTGCAACATTGTATCATATTAATCCCTGAATCGGAACAAAGCAAACGAACTACGGGCGTGAAAACGCCCTGAAACACTGCAACAAAGTTTCAATAAATTTCAGTTACACAAGGCGTCACTTTGAAAGAGCAATAAGGATGGCGAGGACACACGCACAGGCTCAGAGGCAGATTGCATCACATTTAATTTATAATTAAACATACATAGCGGTTACATTAATCTGAATCGAATTACAATAAAGTTACTTTCTCCAATCATACATTCCACCATCTCTTTGGCAGCTGGCAAGCACACGTCTTCGGCGATTGTGTGAGGTAGCCCCTTTCTTGCTATTCTGTAACTGACCAGATATGAAGCCCGTAGTGCGTGTTTTGTAGACCCAACACATGAATGAGACTGCAGTGGTTTTGGTCTGTTTTGTAACTCCTCCAATTTCGATATAAAAAAATGTAAGGGGCTTTTGACTTGCACTGGCATGCTTGGTGTTCAGGTGGCGACGTAAATAAGAGGGCTTCAGACAGCTGTTAGCCAGAACCTCACTGCACACCACGCACTGTGGTTTTGGGCAATCTGCATTGCCAATCCAAGTGAAGCCCAGACCCAGATACTTTTCATCATATTTCCTATTTTTTCCCCCAGTCTGATGCTCACTCTCGTTTCCTCTTTATTCACCTTGACTCCGCGAAGGGCCTATGTGCTCCCCATTTGTCTGTGCTATCCCTTCCTCCTTTTCGGTCTCCTCCATCTCATCTTTCTCTGACTCCTGCTCGATTTCTTCTTCCGGTCTCTCCCCAACGCACCTCTCCGTTTCTCTCGCCTCCGATTCCTCTCTCTCTCTGTCCCTCTCCTCTTTTATGACTGATAGCTTCAGATGTCCCACCTGACAGTTTCCCAGATTTCAGCCAATTTAGCATATTTGCATGAACGTTGCTGAATGAATGAAGTTAGCTGTTAGCTGATGTTAGCTGCAGAAGCTAGGCTACATGTACGTGTGTGTACATAAAAGACAGTCTGGCGGCAGGAGCAGAAGTGCATTTATTTATTAAATTGTAAGTTTTTCAATTTAAATGTTATAAAGGGAATTTTTATAATTCATGTTTTTGTGAAAAATCCCACTTAAAGTTTTTTTAATTATATTTAATATCAATTATTACACCATTAGACCACCATTACATTTTTCCTCTCGCGCACCCCCTGGAGGCACCACACTTTGGGAATCCCTGCTCTATGGAATGCCAATGTTTGTATCATGGTTAGTCCAATACTTTGGTCTAGACTTAAATAGTTCAACAACTAGGCCTACTCGATGGATTGCCATTCATTTCTTCAGATATTTGTGGTCCCCAGAGAACAATAAATGTCCCTCTCTCATGATAACTTGTCACTTTTGTAATGCCTTAACTTTTAATCTAGTGCCATCTTCACATCCGAATTCCTGTTTAACCAATCAGCCATAGCTGTACTTTGTGTTTAGTGCTAATTAGCAAATGTTAGCATAGCTAACACAACTAAGATAGCAAGCAAAGTAACAGTTAATATGAAATACCTGCTTAATGCTAGCATTGTCAACAGTCTTCACAGTCATCGTGAACATGCTAGCATGCAGACGTTAGCATTTAGTCCAAAGCACTAGCTGTGCCAAAGTACAGCCTCACAAAGTGCCATGCCATTATTCCGAAATCAAATATTCCAAAAAATGTCCAATTGGACTGAAATCCCATTTGTTCAACAGCCTGTTATCATGAAAACAAACAACCGAAGGCCCATTGCTCCAAAAATACTAACTTTGTGTGCAACAAACAGAAGCACGAGGCTTAATATTTTACAAAATTACATCCCAGTCTTAAAATCTTTTCACCTACCTTGGCGAAGGTAAGACCCGGCCTACTCTGCCTCTGGTTGGTTTACCCTGATATTCTAACAAAAATCTAGAAGCTCCAATTAAGCCACTCTGCATAATAATTAGTCATGTGCTTCTGTTTGTTGTAGAGAGAGTTTGTATTTTCGCAGCAATGGGCCTGCAGAACAATGGGAGTTTGGTTTCAGGATAAGGGGCTGCAGGACAAATGGGCTCTCAGTCCAATGGGACATTTTTCAGACTATTGGGGATTCAGAATAATGGGCCGCCCCTCACACAGTCACTATCATGGCGCGAGACTTTGTTTTTTTGATATATCTGCCATTTTCACATGTGCATCATCAACTCAAATTAAATTAGAGGATAAACTGACATCTTATTTTCCTCAACTAGAGATCCGATGGACAAGCCAAATCTAGAATAAAAAGTAACAATGTACACTAAGATTGCATTGAGTTTAGGATCCGGCAGGTCCTGTCATAACAATACGAGGTATGCGAGGCAAGGCAAAGTCTGACATTTGTTTTTTTACTGACAAAGATGGAAACGAGCGTTATTATTTGCAAACAAATGTGCAAAAGTATTGATTAACAATGGCCACAAATCATGGGCAGCTTTGGGTTGAAGCGACATACCTGCTCCGTTCTAGCGGTTAAAGTAGGTTCTCCTTCAAAGATAAAGCACTTCCTTCTGCACATATCAAACAAGAAGCCTTGAGTTCTGCGATTTCGCCGTCGCCATCTTGAATTACGACAGTCGCCCCGTTGTTGTTTTTTGCAGCCAATAAATGGAAGTCACGATATTTGGAATGTGGAGGAGTGACGTAGAGACGCCGTATACGGCTCTGGTAGCGGAAGCGACCTGTCAATCCCAGAATGCCCGCCCTAAAGCATACTCCGCTCTATTGTCTATTTCAGTGATTCTCAACTGGTGGGTCGCGACCCAAAAGTGGGTTGGAGCGGGATTAAGGAAACAGTTCCGTTCTGAACTTTTATGTACACGTGGAGACGAATAACCAGGTTTTATGTTCTAACCATGTAAGTGTCATACCATGAATATGATCAAATCCAAGACACAAAACCTAGAGAGTATACAGTGCATGAGTATACAGTGCATGTTTTGCACTCACTGTGTGCAAAACTGCATTTTCACAGGTACTCTGTCTCACGGCCATAATTCAGTGTGAACTACTTGCATTAGATCATCGTTCACATAAATGTTTCATGCACAGTGACAAGCTTTTGTATCCACTGGCCTTTACCATCACCGTGAGAGTTCTTCACGCTCGTAGTAGATGGGTCACATAACAGGATATACTGCATGAGTCTCATAGGATATTACCTGCTCCCTGTCTCTCCGTTTCTGCTGTTCTCTCTGTCTCTTCGCAGAATGGCAAAGTGATATTGTCGTATTTGTCCTAAAGACTGGAGGGGAGCTTCTGAGAAACAACGGCAAAAGGAGACATGTCAGAGCATAAACATATAACATCGATACACTTATGACTGGTGAAGCAATCCTGCTCTACTTTGTAACATTATCTAAGTGGAGTGCCAGCCATTATTGGGCTGTACGCCCAAACCTTTTATCTAATGCCACATAATATAATAATGTGATACTTTATTGATCCTCAAAAGGAAAACAGTCTTTTTTTTCTTGCCCTAGTTCATAAAGGGGTCAGAGGTCATTGCCAGTTGAAGGGGAGCATCTGAGGACCTGCTGGAGCTCCTCTGTTGTGATCAAGTTAGCCATGGTGCCTCATGGGAGAATCTATGAAGCCCCAATCCAGATTTAGATGATATTTGTTTTGCTGTGGGTAAATGAAGCCCCAGTTCAAAGTGATTCAATTACCTGAAGTGATAATCCCATAGGTCAAGTTAGCGATTAGAACGTAACCTGTGATGTAAAATGTTGGGAAGGCTACTATGAAAACATTATATGAGATAAAATGACGAAATGTGTTTCTTCTTCTTCTCATGAATGAATGGAATACAAAGTGGTTAAGGTATTACCTGTAAACACGATGCTGTCTGAAACGTATGACAGAAAAAATTAGGCATAATGTAAAGTGGAATGATGGATTTCTTTGGTCCATCATTTGGGGCAACGGTGCAAGCTGTAAAAAACAACACTTACAGTCATACATTTCACAAATTATAATTAGTTGTATTTCAGTCCACCAGACGAAGTCTAATATTCACTCTCCTTTAGCTCCGTTCATGGTCTCCACCAACTAAATGCTCTACTATAGCAAAGGCTCGGTTCAACTGATTTTTGGTACCAGTTACTTTTCTCATTTGAATCATTGTGCATAGAAAAATATTGATTAGTGCAGCTTTACAAGGTTTTGGGAAATACTTTTTGAGGCCAAATTAAACATTTTTATTATTTATCGGGCACATAACCCCCTGTAAAATAGCCATTTGGTGTTAATACACTTTGCATTTTATATAAAGAAAACATGTAAAATATATTATGTTAATCAGTGAAACCATTTAAACGTGCACTATACTGGATTCAGAGCATTAAACAACTATTCGCTACTTAATCCTCCTTTCTTTGTTGACGAGTTTAACGTCAGGACATCGTTTCATTTCCAGTAAGAAGTCCTTCTCTTTCATGGACGAATCGACCGCGACCAGCGAAAGCCGGCCGGTGCGACCAGCGCGACCGGTCACAGACCGCCCGCCGACCACTGACCGAGACTACTGGCCGCGGGCGGACCGCGGTTGTGGAGCTCCGTTTCCCTGCCAACGTGTTAGTTGATCTGTAGATCCACTCGCTGTCAGCCAGGAACAACGTTCATACAAATCCTTTTCCTGGCTGAGTCAGCCATTTAGTGTTAAAAAAACAAAGCTAGGTTAAAAAAAAAAAAAAAAAAAAAAAAAAAAAAAAAAAAAAAAAAAAAAAAGAATACGCCCAACATGTCAAACTAAAGATCTGATTGGTTGAAGACTATGACAATCAACAATATCGTCCCCATTCACTTAAACTGCAATGTCTACCTAGAGCAGTGATTGGGCCGCGAGCGCCACCTAGAGGGCCGCAAAAAACTTTCAGTTTTGCACCTGAGGGCCGCGAGGGCCGCATAGGTTATCAATTGAAGACACCAGAGATATTACTGTTATCCATGAGCTGCTCAGTTACAATATAGCTTCCCACCACCTGGTGGCGGTAATGCGTCAGTCAGTTGTTTAACAAGCTCCAATAAGCAGAAGACGACACTCAGCTAGCCGCTAGCCTGTAGCGAAAGTCATGGATACATTTTTAAAAAGAAAAAATGAAGACCACAGTGGTGCCATACCCCCCCAAAAGTCTAAATGTGTGCGCAAGTACAATCCTGACTTTCTTAAGTACGGCTTTGTGAACGGAGGCAACGAGGCAGAGCCGAGGGCTCAGTGTGTGGAATGTGGGCTAATGCTATCAAACGAAGCACTGAAGCCTTCAAAAATAAAGCGACACCTAGCGACGAAACATCCAACGCTCGTGGGAAAGCCTGTTGGGCTTCTTGTTGTGTATGCAGGTTTACATACACATGATAAATAAATGTCTTTGTGATCATCACATTGTATCATCTCATTTATTTGACAAGGGTTTTGCTCCAAAATAGGGGTGGAGTTGAACAGGTAACAATATAGTTATTGAATACAAATCAAACCAAGAGTGAGATCAATTAGTTAAACTAATAGTGTTAATATTTGAATGGGCCCCGGGACACTTTGTACTTGAAAAGTTGGGCCCTGAGGACAAAAAGGTTAAGAACCCCTAGAGGACCTCGGGCCTCTCTCCTTACATAGAGACATAGGGGCTGAATCCGATTGGATAAAAGCTCTACTTAAAACAAGCTGTGCTGGAAGCAGAGCAACAGAGGAGCTGTGCAATGAGAAAATAATCGAATGGGAAAAAAAACAATAATACATGTAGTGTATTTGTGAAAAATTATTAAATGATAAAATAGCTATAACTTTGTGATTCTGTTTAGGCCAGCAGAGAAGGCTTAGCTGGCCCTGACGGCCCACCACTGCTGTGGTGTCTTCAATCAGAGGAATGCGGCCGCGTCCCCACGTGACCCATGCACGAGAGCGGCAACGTAACAATAATGCAATAACGATAATGTAACAAGGCAATAACTAGAGCGGCTGAATTGTTCCCCGGGCGATGGAGCGGAGAGGAAATGATTGTAACATGGTTTCAGATCCCTCAGGATCTGTTGCAACTGACATGAGAGCGTCTGAGAGGGCAATCATCAGCGGGTACTGTTACTCGGACCAAATGTTTAACTTTGCTACGGGCATTTAGTCGACACACGCATACGGCATGTGTGCCTATAGCTCACATACCATAAAATGAAGGAGCTTCTTGGAGGTGAAATAGAATGCTCCTGTAGGATAAAGAAGTGCTGCTCAGTCAAGCACACAAACCTTTTCTCACAAACTCTCCTGATTGAAGATTAAATTATAGACTTTACAATGTTCTCACCTCGAAATATGTTACAGCCCGAAAAGGATTACTCACTTTGCAATTTAGGGACTCGCACTTCACATGTTAGGGACACACACACACACACGTTTTCTGTGTTTGTAAAATACAGCAAAACTGTAAATTAATTAAAAAAGCAACTTGGAATCAAAAACAGGTGAGGGTCTTTGCAATGTGCGTTGGATTTGGCAGAGAATACTGCAATAGCACAGTGTGTATTAATAATAATACATCAACACACACTCACACACAGAGAGAATACACGCCTATTCCCCCCCCACCTTATTTTCAAAAGCTATTGTGGAATTTGCGAAGGAAAAAATGAACCTTTTCATTCACTCCGCTACTGTGCTATCTGTTTCGGTCTGTGTTGGGGTCAGCCCCACTTCAGAAAGCTTTTACACAGCTTTTTCTGACAGTATCTCTCACTTTAGCAAAAGAAAAGAAAATTGTTGAGCAGGGTCCACTTGTTGTGTTGTGCAGTCCAAATTGGAACCAATCTGACCCCAATATTTGTTTTGTTGGAAAAGCATTCCCCTTTGCTTCCCTTTGAGGAAAAATAAATAATGCAGCAGCATTCAAGGACCGAACGATTTATTGAATATAATCCTTTGAAACATAGATACATAATAGAGAGTGTGTTGGCAGCTTGAACCGCGGACTGCATTTGTTATTTGGAAAAAAAAAAGTTAAATTGCCCTGAAAGTAGAACACAACATACATTTGATGTATGCAGTCAATTTTTAATTTGTCTTGCAGAAAAGAGGAATATCTAATGTGTCTTTTTTTTTTTATTAAATGAAGCAGAGTTCAAAAAATACAAGAGAAGTGAATGACTGCTGAGTAACGCCTTTATATGATTTACAGAGTGAATACAACAGAGCTTTGGTCAGATATTTCAAATGTCCCTCCACATATGGAAAGGGAATCTGGAACGTTAAGACAACTGGGGAGCACGTGCATCCCAATATTACGTATTGGGAGCCGCTAGCTGTGTTCACACGTCTTAATTAAGGCACTTATGAATGACATAAACAAGAGCGGAGAGGAAAAAAAATAAACAGCTGGGAAAGTAGGAAAGAACAAGTATCTCAAAATGTACAATAAATATAGTTAAACATTTTCTTTTATGGATTAAAAGATACAAGTGTTGTTCATCTTTGTGATAACAACGCAGGGTGACAGAATTCACTACAGAATTACCTCTACGACCTAAGTAGACATTACCATTGGTTATCTTATTCATAGATGTCCGTAGGACTGTAAAGCAATGCCCAATTTACAATAAAAAGTAATTTTGCATCACACAAGTCAGATGTACGGAAGCCCTGAAAGGACAGTGAAAAAAAGTCTGATCCTAACGGTTTCCTCTCATGTGTTAATGACTTGAGAGCTGGTAGAGAATAGGTTTTGCCAGGATAATTTTTCATTGCTCATTTCGTCGACAAGAGACCAAAATGCACCACTATCATATGTATATGTGAATAGGACCGAAAGCATTGATGTTTTCTTCCAGCTGGGTTTAAATTTCTCATAAAACTCACTTGGAAGAAAACATGAATGCTTCAAGTCCTATTGTAGAACACAGGGTAGTGGTGCACTTCAGCTTTATGTTGCCCAAATGAGTATTGCACTTAAAAAAAAAAAATAAAAAATCACCTTCCAAAATTTAGTTTCAAAGATGGGGAAAAAATGTAAGAAACTTAAAAAGATGAACCCGTTCTTTAGTCATAAACACGAGAAAAAAATGATTTCGATCACCTGGGTCAACACATTCGTTTTTGTCCTGCATGCCTCTTAGGGCTTCCATAAAATTGTCTCTGCAGGAAACAAAATAAAACACAATATCCAACAGGGACAAAATGTGATGCATGCATTCAGATTAAAACAGACTTCTACAACAAGTAGAAGGAGACGCATATCTTTAAGCTCTAAGCTCCAACATGTGATCCGTGGTATAAAGTGTTCCCTCCTGCTACACCCGGTGCTCAGTCTACGTTCCTGTACCTGGTGAAGAGGTTGTAGAGGACGCGCAGCGTCGATTTAAGGTCGCAGTTCACTATGTCTGGAAAAAACAGGAAAACAAACGGAGCGATAAGTTGTATATATGGGTAATAAGACTGCAGTGAGATCTCTTCATTTTTGGGAGTCCTATGCAAAATCTTGTTTTTTGACCAAATGCTACACATTAAAAAAGAAATCAAAATTTTACCATGCTGCATTGTGAATGTGAAAATTAATCATACATGCAAATTATAAATAAACCGATTTAAAAAATAGCAAAAATACAAAAAATATTTTTGAGGTTTTATTTAGGTAAATGGTCACTTTGAATGATCTTAAGTAATGATGAAACTAAGATTTAAATGTGGGATGGCTTATGTTGTATTTCGGTTCTGGGCAGTGTCACATTCCTGCCTATCTACAGCTAAATGGCTTGTATCCTTATATTTTAGACCCTTTTAGTGTATACAACAATAATGAACCATATTAAAGTTGAGCTGGGGAGCGCTTCATCAAAAAAGCACTCCCAGCACGTGGGTTCTGTTTCTATAACGACATATCTCTGCTGTTGTATGACAGGCTAGCCTCGGCCCTTTGCTTTTCATTATTATCTTTTCGTGCTATTAGTTTGACATAGGTTTTCCCCCATGATTGGTTGCCTAAAAAGTAGTGGTGCCTTTCTGAAAAGTGAAGAGATTTTCAACTATAAGCGCTCGAAGCGGCTTCACAAAATAGTCCCAGCGCTCTGAAAAAAGTGCATCGTTTTTTCTCTCTAGGGGGTCACATACCTCCTCTTTGGGAACAGTTAATAAAAAAAACTCCAAAATAACGCCACAGCTGTAACTTCAATGTGTCAGATAGTTAATAGGTAACGGGATCAGTACACCCCTAGTTGATTGTGCGTCCTACCCTCTGGTCGGGGCTTCGGTCTCTCCAGACCTCCGTCCTGCATCAGCTCAAAGGAGAAGGACACGTTGTGGACCTGCAGAGAGTCACGTGGCCGTTAGGAACCATGTACGCTACCTTCAAATACACACACACACACACACTCTCTCCCTCTCTCACTCACACACACACAGCTCCTCGCTGATAAGGGACCGGTGGACACTGGTTGCTAAATCCCACAATACACTGGGGGGGGGGGGTCTATTCAATCGTGCTACCACAGCTTCCTGTGCTGGCAAACACAACGCCGCTCTGTTCTGTAAGAACTTAAGCCTTCAGCAGCTGCACAAACAACTGGTTTATCAATGGACGCATGTCGGCGGTGTCACTCGAAAAACTCCCAAGAAAATCATAGCGCCATGAAACGCCAAAGTTGTGTTGTACACGAGTAACACGTGTAGGAATATAAACACAACGGGCCGTACCGCATTTATGACATTATTATAGGGAGAAACACACATGCTGGAGATGTTGGTCATCAGGGGGTTTTCTTGATAACTGAGTGATGCCAAACAAATGCAGGACAGGTGGAATTATTTTGTATTTTTCAATCTTTACACAGACACAGTTCTGTGGAGGAAACTAGCAAAGACATCTGAGCAAATCTGACTTAAAAAAAAAAAAAGAGTGAAAGAGAGGAGGAAAACCAATCACAGGGAAGAGATAGAAAGAGTTGAAAGATGTTTTTCTATTCTCTGCCCATTATATATATGTGTGTGTGTGTGTGCCTGCTGTGATGTACTAAAAGCTTTGCCCAACAAGGGCTCATTGTGTGAAAAGCCTGACCTTAGCCTTCTAATACAGTCAAAAAGAAAAGGAGAGAGAATGAGCCTTAAGTAGAGATCTACTGGACAGAAGCAGGAGTGCTTTCTTGGTGCCTCGCACTACTTTTCCCAGCCCACCCTTGGTGTATCATCGATAGGGGGGGTGCACGCACGCACACGCCCCTAAGCCACTCCAGTGTTTCCCTGTGCAAAAGGAGATTACAGATGCTGTGGGGCTGGTGCCTGTTCTTCTGGGCCAGGAGTGTGTGTGCATCGTCGCACCGATGCCCATTCTGCTTGGCAGGGGCCTTCTGGCCAAGCCCCAAACAAAAGGCTACTGTGGTGTCTCCGCAGATCGCCCGTTCAGAATGCCGCGGTACAGCGGAGGCCAATGGAGAGGAGAGATGGCTCCGCACTTGCTGAATGGGCTCCGGGGGGGAAAAAACGGATGGCATTTTATCGGGGCAGTCGAGAGGAGAGCGCAGGCTCCGAGCGCACGGGCTCCTCAGATATGAAGTATTGGATTCATTCGAGAGTGATATTTTAAACAACAGGTCGAGACTCGTTTCTCGCAGGTCTCGAAATAGAAATGATCGGCTACGTCAACACGGTGGCACTTACAGTGTGTCCACAACACAGCAGAAAATATATACCGTAATATTTGCGTATATCCACTAATTGTAGCCCTCATGTACTGGACACACTGTTCGCCCAATGGACATGAACACCGCCGGAGACTGTTAACCTAAAATAATCGCCTCAGGAATGATATGACGCAAGAAACAGCAGCTCATCCTGAGTCTCAGCCAGACATTTCTCCGTCATTGGCCGAGATGGACGTGTCTTTTGGGGGGTTTAATTAAAGACATTCATTTTTAAGGATTCGGATATGCTACAGTATTATTGTTTGTATTGTTATTTTCTATTAAATTCGGTGTGGAAAAGCAAATTGTAATCCTGAGGATTCAAAAATAAATAAATGGCAGAATAGTAGTAGTAGATTATGTTCAATAGTGAAGTGAGAAGTTGGTGTGGGTGTCCCCCCCCCCCCCCCCCAAGGTCAAACAAGGTCGCTGTTGGAAACCATAGTAACAGATGTTTTAGACCAGAGCTGCTGTCCTCCACTAGGAGGTAAACTACAAACTCGTCCGTAGCTTTCAAGTCAACAACCAGTGGCTGTTTGATACTTAAAATATAGGTTTCTGGTGGAGTGCTCCTGTAATAGTCCGGCTCACAAAAAATAAAATAAAAATAACAATAAAAAAAAAACAAAATCACACTTTTACCTTTTGGTCAAAATTCTCTGGTGTGAGGAAAAAGTTGTAGAGCGGCACAAAGTATCCCTCCAACAGCCCCATCAGCAACACCAGATAAACGCCGTCTGCAAACTGAGACAAGCACAGGCCGGTTAACAGACTGCATGCTGGTTAACAGTGGTGACTTATCGTTTAAACAAGTTTAACAGATTTAGAAAAAAGTGTGCATTATCTCAGGTATGTATTGTGTAGGAGCTTTGAAAACGGTTGTCCCGTGTGTGAAGTACCTGTGTGTCCAATTCAGACACCTCTAGGTTGAGCTTGTTGAGGTGTTTGTTCACAAACGTGATCAATGTCTGAGAAAACACAAAGGGAAAAGGTCTGTCACGACATCTACACACACCTTGTAGACAGATACATTAAAAAAACATCAAAGCATCTTGGTCTTTGGCAGCCATATTAGAGGTCCTCCAAAAATGGTAAAAAGCAACACATGCTAATAAACTCAATGGGACTGATAAGACGTGAAAATGAAGACCTGGTTTTTACCGAGTGTCACAACTTTGGAGAATTATTTTACACCTATTTATTTTATTTATCTGTGTTTGGCGTTTTAGCAACTAAACCACAGTATCTGGTCTGCTCTCACTATTGTCAATGATTTGAGCAATATCTTACACATCTGTAAGATCTGTTCTCAGGTTTTCAATCGCATATCACCTTCTTCCTCAGCGGATGGAGTTTGCTTAGTTGTCCTTGACTAACTAACTAACTAAGAACACTCCATCCGACAAAGACCTTTGGATGGGATGGAAAGTCCCAGAAAAGAAGATAGTAAGAGGACCTTGAATTTTTGTAAATATATTCCAAGGTCAAGAACAGTGTTGGGAGTAACGCATAAGAGTACGCGAGAGCCCTTTTTTGTAGTGACAAGTGATGTAGCGCGTGAGTTTGCAATTCAAGTAATCAGTTATTTAGTTACGACAATAAGCAATCCGTTACTGTGCGGAAGGTCAAAGTAAAATGCAAATTGTGCTTAAAGTCTGTCATCTGCAAAGAACTTTACTTCAAATTCTAAGAAGCACCTGCAAGCTAAGAACACCTCCACAACACTGGTGGAGAGAAGGATGTTATGTTGAGTGTAGCACCCCCCCTCGGTGGTTAGGGTCATGGATAAAGAAGATGGGTACGGGGGAAACGCATATCAGTATACCATATTCCACACATGAGGCTATGCAATGTCATACATACAATTGAAAAAGGAATCTCACAGGAATTTTTGCTAACGCAAACATACTCTTACAAGTTACTCTTCTCAGTAGGTACCGTGGTGACAAACTACTTTTTAATGAAAGTAACGTAATATGGCAAGTTACTTTTAAAAGTAAAGTTACCCAGCACTGGTTGAGAATGAAATTTCACACTCGCTTTCCCTGACAACTCCATCAAGTCCTGGACTGGTTTTGGAGTGAAGATCAAAGAGCAGGGATGTCTAGAGATGACACTGTTTTCCAAATCACAGTAACCCAAAGTGACGGAACAAATCTTACCAGATCATTTGCACGTCAAACAATGGCTGACTGATCTATAATCACACCGCAACACTCTAGTCAGGTCTGTATATTCTTGTGAAGGACCTGCATCATTAATCAGGGTCAATGACGTTAGTTTGATAACTGTGCAGAGTAAAACCTGGACCATGGACTGGGTAGTTAAACCCCCAAAACTGTGCATTTTACTCCAAAGACCTGGTTATTTTTTGTACGTGTTTAGATGTAATTTGCCATAAGTTCATCAGACCTCCATGATGGCTGCTAAATTTGAGATCGCCACTGTAAAAAAAAAAAAAAAGACCCTCAGTACCTTTTTGACAACATTCAGTTTATCTGGAGCGTGGTCAAACAGGGTGTCGAAAGCGTCACGCTCTGTGAAGAACAAAACATAAAGAATTAAAATACTTCCATCAAAACTAATTTGAATATTCTTATAAAATAAGAAATAAAATCTCCAATACACTCGTCTTTGTGGAGGACATACCGTGTCTGCCAGAGAAAGCCCTGAGAGAAAAGAGGAAAAGAAACGCACAAATCAGAGGCAGCGGCTGCTTAACAATTTCACACCTGAGTATTCATAGAAGAAACGAGGGGAAAAAATGAAAGGCGTGCGCTTCCACTCGACTCAGAGGAATGTCACAGAAAATGACAATACAATAATGCAGCTGGGGTGTCATAATTTCATTAACAGCAAACACAGGTACACCTTGGGTATTCCGGAATAACCCGGGCATCGTCACTGGGACTTCACAATGACACATGCTATACGGCCCGATGTAATAATCTCCACAGCAGAACAATAGCGGTTGGATGTTGATGCGGTGAATGAAGACGTGCCCTGTGCACGCAGGTGTTCTATGGGAATGGAGGGGCCACTCGCTTGCCTATTATTACAATGTTAGCACTTTGAAGGATGTTGCTGTTGGAAAGGGTCAGGTGTTTTTTTTGTTTTGCTGCAGTGCGAGTGTCTCAGAGGAAGAGATATCGCAGTGGGCAGGCCAGTGAGAAATGGCACACACGGAGGCACTCTCACACATGTTCATGGTGTAATCTGTGATGGCAAAGGCAGGCAGGTCTGGGCAACGGTCCTGGTGGTGTGGCAATAACCGTATTTCCACTGTGACCGTGTGTGTATGCGTGTGTGTGTTATTAACAGTGTATCCAGCTACCATGACAAATTGTGTGCGCTTGTGTGTGTGCTGGCCCGCCGTTATCTCCCTCGCTGCTGCCGTCAGGCCGCAGGACAGCCTCACAGGGGGACAATAAGTGTGTGTGTGTGTGTGTGTGTGTGTGCTTTAAAACTGTCTAATTCTTCAGCTAAGGGTGCCATCACATATCTTGTTGAAATACAATGGTTGTCGATTCAGTGTTGCACAATATTTGTTCTCAGAGTGTGTGCTGCACAGTTGTGTTTGCAGGGGAAAGAAGATATTCAAGGTCCCAACCACAGTCGAGAAATGCATTGACAGGCTGTTTATTTTTGAGGTTCGGCGTCAAGCATACGTGTATAAATGCGTTTGTGCTACTTATTAGGGTCGGGCGATCAGATGAATCTGCGATTAGCCGAGTACATCGTTGGTTGTTGTTTTTTATCATTTTATTTTTGCTAGTTTAATGGTCTGCCTCCGAAGAACGAGCAACGCGGCTGCTCAGCGATGCCGAGATAAAGAGAGGCAGCGTGGAGAGCCGGCATACTTTCACGTCTAACGCGGGGAATTACTGGCTTGTTTCGAAAGAATAAGAGTCGGTGATTGTCGAAACAGTGGCAAAACTAACCGAGACGGGTTCTGGTGAGTTTTATTTTTTGTTTCTGTCAAGTTTGAATGAGGTGTGTTTTTAGGAGGTGAGTTAATGGGGCAATAAAGCTACATTAGCATTAGCTCGGTGAAAGAGAGAAACTTGAAAGCAGAGGGTGTGCGGTTCAATTTTTTCTCATTAATTAGAACTATACAGCTCAGTCTTTTCACATGCTTTCAGCAATATTTTCTAACATGTATGATGTGTTTCGAAAAAACTATCTCAGATTTGACTTAATCTGGACTTTTTGCTTTAACTTGTGTGGGCTCTAAAATAATGACACTACGTTTAGATTGGTACCCAATAAGCCGCACTTTCACCGCGCAATTCGGTCCGCCACCGGCTCCATTTACGGCACAAAGGAAGCGCGTCGACCGTTGCACTACCAAATGGGACAGCGCTCATGTCTTGTTAGTAGCTATCGCGAGCTATCCCTAGGTAGCGGAAACGGTGGACATTGTAACAACTGGAGTTATTTGTATTGTAATGTTACTGTGTTGTTAATAAAGTTGGATAAACAAAAACGGTGGAAACTCTATTTGGCGAAGGGAAAAAAAGCCCCGTGGACGGAGGACACAAAGAAGGCGAAGAGGGTTAGTGATAAAAACCGAGGTTAAACAAGAGTGAAACTCACGGGGGAATTTGAAAAAGTTGAAGTCGTCTCCTATGGCTTTTCTTTCTGTCGAGACATTTCTGACATTGTGACAGATCGCTATTAGCAGCATTGTTCTTGCCCTATTGTCTGTCAACACCTACACATGTGTAGTGAGGTGTAAAAATGAGTGAGGTAGCAGAGCGTACTCACTCCGTGTTGCCGGTGATTTCTTCTTGAATTTGTCTGGACTGAAGGATGCCCTCTCTTTTCTGAAAGACACAAAGGGAGGACCGGATGTAGGGCCAACGATGAATTCACAGCAGTGGAAGAGTGCAGGTTTTAAAGCCAACATCCTCCATAATAAAGATGACTGTTAAGTAAGTAGTAAAAAGCCTTTAAAAGCGAGGTTCCACCCACCTGGACGACCACCACTTGAATGGAGACGTGGTCAGGCAATCTGATCGGCGCTCTGAAGTGCTGCGACAGCGCCACCAGCAGGTGCAGGATAGCAACGATGCTCTTCGCGTGAACGGCTAACGGGAGGAGAAGGGAGAGCAAAACAATCACAGAAAAATATCATGGAAGTGACACAAGAAGGTAGGTACATTTAAAGCCAGTAACTATCCCCATCCGTACACCGGCTTATTCATTTACGACCTTTCTAAATCTACTCATGCTGGTTCCATGCCTGCATGTACATCAAGTGTGCTATGTGCAGTATTTGCATTCAGCGTCTCCACCAGGTGTCTCTGCAACGACCACTGACATCATATTTAACTGAACGATCATAAACCATAATTGGCTACCCGCCCGTCTAGACCGCAAACGTATCAGACGTGTTTTTCACTCGAGTCAGTCGGCAGTCGATAGCAGTATAAATCAGGAAATAAAAAGATGTTTTGAGTAAAATGTGGGTCAGTGAAACCACGAGAGGTCCTCGGGCATATGGCCATAAATAATATACAGTTTTAGTGCAACAGAATGTGAGATTGCCCGCGGACAGACAGAGATGCAGACCCGCACAAATACTCACAACCAATCTCATTATCTCCTGGCGGAGACAATGATTGATAAATTAATAAATAATTATCAGGAGAAAAAAAGCGATCTGCGAGCTGTTTGGCGATTTCATGCGGATGCCAACAGGGTGTCATCAGGTGTACCTCGTAAACTTGGAGAAACTCAAGCTGTTGGGAGTAAAGTACCCTCCCGCCATCTAGTTTCCCATCGACCGAGGAAATAAGTTATTGTGTATGAAATAAAAAATATAGCATGCTTGATAACCATGCAGCTTTTCTTTTAAAAGAATTGGAAAACACAAACGATGTTTAAAGGCATAAAGCCAATGATCTGCTGATCTTAACGAATCAAGACTCCTCATAGCCATCACTGCTGAAAATAAAATCTAATTGAATCGAGACCGTTAAATCGAAAGTCAAATAATCTGAATCTTTATCTTTAGTATTTTTGTTTTTTTTACTGAGGCTGGGTGAGCACCTTGCAGTAGGCAATGGGTCGCCAAATAACTATCAACATATTTTCATTATTTTCCAACCTTCAAGGAATTTATAATTTAAAGTTTTATACGGCAAGGTCACGCAGCTTCCGTGGTAAACACAATCAAGATGCCAAAAGCTGCCTTGGAGTGATAAAAAGGTCACAAATATACAAGCTGTTGTACAGGATGAGAGATGGAACGACTCGAATTCTGGTGAGTATCTGCAGCGTAAAGTCAAAAAGAGAGCCTGTTCAGTCAGACATGCCGTGTCTTTAGTCAACCGAACAAATAGGATTTACCTTTGGATACACAATCAGGATCAATTAGGTTCCCAAAGCAGGCCTTTAATTGTACCCTTGGTAAAATCTTATTATGTCCTCACTGCATAAGAGGATCCAAATAAGATACATCAGGGAAAAGTGTTTTTTGAAAGAAAGAAGACAAACAAAAGTGGATTTATTTAAAAAGGAAGAGCTCCTCAAATAAAAGGACCGCAAAATCAATCGCATCGCATGTTATTCACCTGCGCTCTTTAGCATTTTCTTCTTTTTTTCATATGCACGTTACGGCTAATGACGTAAGTAAAAAGCCTGACGGTAATTAGCGCTCGCCGTGTCGAATAAAAGAGCGCCGTCAAAGGAGAGGTGGAGAGCTCTTATTGACGAGCACCGGCTGTTGTTCTCAACAGCCGGTGGACTTTTTTCATGTCTGACCACAAGTGTAATGTTTTTGATACTGTTGTTACTTTCTCAATGGCCACGCCACTGACAACTTCGCCTCTGTCTTTGCAGATCTTAGTAAGGATATGGCTTTCCCTGCCCAGACCAATGACTTAAGGCCTTTACACATAAGGAATACAAAAATAACCAAAAATGCAAATTGCATCCAAATTATTCCAAATGATGAAAGTTGCAACACTTTTTCAATAAAAGATTCAAATAGATTTGCTCAGGCAGAGGACGATCAACCTGGATCCTATTGACCCAGGACAGCGTCTAGCAGTCTGTCTGAGCTAAAATGTTGTGCATGGTCTAAGACGCTGTGAGTGAATTTGAGTTCCCTCTGGTAAACGGTTACGCAACGTATGTCTCTGGCTGTTATTGTAAAAGGTAAGAAAGGAAGGAGTGGATCTGGTCTGTGCTTCCTTTGTCAAGGTAGAAAGGAGCAACAAAGTTTGCCGTCGTGGTTCGGCCTACGGAGTCCTCCATGTTGTCGTTTATTGCCCTCTTCAAAGCCAACGGACTCCATTGACAGAAACAGTCATTCTACTTCGCGAAAATGGGAGAATAAATACAACCCCACTTAAAAAAATTCAAACTCACCCTTTCAGTTATTTCCAAATTTAGCACAGCTAACTTTGATTAGGCTAGCGCTAGAGTTCCCATTATTCATAATCTTATGGATTACCTTAGTTCAGGACGTTGCTGCTTTTGCTAACGGCTGAGTATCAAAGAATATGACATATGAAGAGAACAACTGCCAGTAAACCCAATATGTGCACACCTTTTCAAAGCCTTTGTTTATTACCTTTATAGTGTATTCAATAATTGAAAGAAAAGAGTCTTAACCTGTGATACTAAGTTCTAATCACTGCTGGACCTGGCGGGCGGGTGTTTAGGGGTCACAGATCTCTGTCATGCTATCGTGGCTCCATTACAAGTCCATCCATTTTCCTCCGCTTATCCGGGGTCGGGTCGCGGGGCAGCAGGCCAAGCAGGCTGACCCAGACTTCTCTCTCCCCCGCAACATTTTCTAGCACATTCTGGGGGATCCCGAGGCGTTCCCAGGCCAGCTGGGAGATGTAATCCCCCTCCAGCGTGTTGTGGGTCTTCCCCGGGGTCTCCTTCCAGTTGGCCGTGCCAGGAAAACCTCCAGTGGGAGGCGCCCAGGAGGCATCCTGATTAGATGCCCGAACCACCTTAGCTGACTCCTTTCAATGTGAAGGAGTAGCGCCTCAACGCCAAGTTCCCTCCTGATGTCCGAGCTCCTTACCCTATCTCGAAGGCTGAGCCCGGCCACCCTACGGAGGAAACTCATTTCGGCCGCTTGTAGCCGCAACCTCGTGCTTTTGGTCACAACCCAGATTTTGTGACCATACCGGTCTTCACCAAGACGGCTGTGCAACGCCTGCTTTACTACTGCAGCCGCACCGATCCGCCTGTCGATCTCATTTTTACTTTTACTGAAATAAAATATATTTAAAGAAACAGTAATTCTACTTAAAATATTCTACTCCCTTGGTTTTTATATGCAGACACCCATTTGCCCCGTAGGGATCAGTTCAGAACCGATCTCATCTTTACAAATGTTACAGAACAGCATATTGTGTTTTCACAAACAGTCTTTCGAAAGAAAGAAGTCTTTCATAAAAATCGGGCGTAGATCACAGTAAAAAAGTGAAATATTAGAAACTGTCCTTACAGTCAACATTCCAGCGGATGTTCCTGGTGGAGAGCTTGAGCGAGTCGTTGATGCGCTCCAAAACCGTCTGCAGCTTCTGTTTCTGGGCGATCTCCGACTGGGTCACCTCCGCCACGTTCAGCTTCTCGCCTTCCAGTTTCTCTGGAGCGGATGGACACAGGCAAAATATCTGTAAGTTACGAGACACAACGATGGCCCAAAGAAATGCAGAGTTTAGTTCCGCGCTCCTCACCGAACAGCTTCTGCAGGACCTGTCCATCATACAGATCCTCGGCCAGATCCTTCACAATGATCCTCTCCCCCACCAGGACGTCGTTTATCCAGTCGATCAACACCTATGTGGGTGGAGTAAAAGACTGGTGATTAGAACTTGCTAAATTATTTTAGAGGGTTATTTCTCTCGACATTTTAAGCCGCTGTAGCTCCAGATTTACTTGCGTGGTCTGTACTTTCCGTCCTGGCAGATTAGGGGACGTCTTTTGCGGTTAGTCCAGCTGAATGAGTCTATGAACTGCTAGTTTTAAAGATTTCTTCTACATTGAATTTGAGTCTCTCAGAACTTGGGCTTTCCAAGCCATGCCAGTGCTGATTGGGCGATACGCCGGAGATGAATGTCCTGCTGGGATATAAAGCGTTGCCCCATTCTGAGGCCTTTGGTAGCCTAACAAAAGTTCCCCTTGAGAATATGCCTGTTAAAACTCCAGTGATTGCTCACCAAGCCTCAGGTTTTTAAGAAGGGATGGTGTAACATGTGTGATTAGCTGTGCTAAACGGGAACACCGTGCCATACCTTTACACTTTTCACACTTCTTACTAGCTCTTTATTTCAACCTACTTGTGTCCTTGGTTGCGAGTTATGAGGAGATGCAGCACTAATTAATTTCACACGCATCCGAGATAAACGGCAGGCTGAATCATTTGAAACCTCACCCTCATGAGCTCCTGCAGCTTGCGGTCGTTCTTGGAGTTGGGGTCCACCATGGTGCGCACTTCGTTCTCCTCTAATGGATGAGCAGAAACAGGATAAATGTTAGAGCTGAGCGGGGAAAGTTTGATTCTAAAGTGAGCAACAGAACCCCGGCCTGGTCAAAAATAGCATTTATTCGCTTCTTAAAGTTAAAAAAAGGAATACTTCACACACAAAATGACATTTCTATATCAGTTACTCACCCCGTGTTACCTTTAATTCTTGAAGAAAACTTTGTTTGAATTAGAGAATCCAAAACAGGAGAAAGTATTGATGAAAACACTGACTGTCTATAAGAGGTCGACTGAGTCGTTGTGAGCTTACCCATTGATTTGTGGACTGCGGTTTTAAAGCCTCAAGTTTGACATTTTGGCTGTCACCATCTTGTCTTTTTGTGACCAGTGAGCGGAAGTGACCATATTTGGACTGCGGAGCAGTGACGTAGAGACGCCGTATTCGGCACCTGCTAGCAAGGTAGCCCCGCCCTAAAGCATACCCTGCTTTATGGTCTACTTTAATCTAATAATTTCCTAAATGAACATGATGCTGTATTGAAGAAGACTTGAAACTAGAGATTGAGACCATAAACTCATGCTTACAATGTTTACTGAGGTAATAAATCAAGAGAGAAGTAGAGTCATTTTTGAATAGACTTCTTACAATTGGACTTCTTTTTGCAACCGAAGGAGTCGCCCCCTGATGTTCAGTTGAGAGAATGCAGATTAAATGCAGTTTTCCATTAGCTTCAGTTCTGAGAAGTGAGGTTGCCACCCGGTCCGGGCGGGCACAGACGAGTAGCGCGCCTGAGCAAATGTAAGACTGTTCATGTGGATAAGATTTGACAAAGGTGTGAGACTTTAATTCATTGATAAACGAGAATTTCTTCTGTTTTTGGATTCTCCATTTGCCGTGGAAGCATGGGAGAGAAAGTATTTTCTTTTTACAGATTTAGGGTATCACAAGGTGAGTAGTTGATATACAAATGGTTTTGTGGGTCAAGTATTCCTTCAAAATACTAGCTTTCCTTACATTTTTAAATTATGGCCTCAACTTTTGCCATTAATATCTAAATAATAAATAAGTGAAAATAAATAAATGTTTCAAAATCCAAAAACAAACCCACATGGCCTTTAACAAAGCCTATCCAACGGTGTAGCCGTTTACCTAGCATGGTGTAGCCGTTTACCTAGCATGGTGTCCTCGGGGTCCAGCTCGTAGTGGGACGGGCTGAGGGGAAGGTTGATGGCATTGATCCCCTCTTCCTGAAGCTCAGACACTGTGAGAAAGTGTTACACACATTAGCATCATCGTCACATTCATTCAGACCAGTCAAAGACTTGTGAGGACGCTGGCTTATAATTGTTGCCTTTCCTGTGATTTTCAACCGTACATTTCAATAAATATGACTTAAATAGCCTGAAATAAAAAGTAAAGCTAGTAACGCCGACCGCGAGCTAAACCTGTAGCCAAATGTATCCAGAGTGTGTCTAGCTTTGAAGCCACTGTACATGCCGATCATTGGGATACCTGCTACATGAGAGACAAAGAAAAAAGAAGGGATACCTCCCTGAATAAGTTCGGATGACTCCATAAATGCCCCCCCGAATCCACAAACAACCGTTAGCGGACCCTCCGTTGAGGGAGCCCCTTGATGTCAGACCAACACGGAGCGTTGCTGCTTCCTGCTTCGCAGCGGGCTTTTATAGAAAACCCAGCATGCCATTGTTCTCAGTGTGTCAGATACCTGAGGAGGCTTGATCACTGTGTGTGTGTATGTGCTGAAGAGCATGGAGTGAACATCCTGTGCACTTCTCTGTGTTCACTGGAACAACATCCTCTCAATCAACACCATCCACAAGTGCTCGCATGTGCACAGGGGGTGGATGGGAATATTCCTTCAGAGCGACACGCTCTTTTCAGCTGCTGTTGAGAGGATGTTTCATAAAAAGTACAAAGAAAAAAAGTAAATTAATTTCAAACGGTCAACTAATAACCTTCGGAGTACACATGAATGTTGTAACTATTTATGCCAATATGGATTTTTTTTAGAATGTTATAACTGGACGTCTAGGTTTATTTTGGCTGGCAAAAAACCATGGGTCGGATTTAAAGAGAGACTGCAGAACGTTTGAGAGGAGAAACAACATGTTGGTCCTCTTACGAATGACCCAATCATAGACTGTATATAAGAAGTTGACGTAGTCATCGTGATATCACCCATTGGTTTGTGGACTGCTGTTATGAAGCCTCAAGTTTTGCTGTC
This sequence comes from Anarrhichthys ocellatus, assembly GCF_004355925.1. NCBI lineage: Eukaryota > Metazoa > Chordata > Actinopteri > Perciformes > Anarhichadidae > Anarrhichthys > Anarrhichthys ocellatus. The sequence continues at coordinate 41,328 of NW_022280257.1, read as the reverse complement.
GCAGTCTTGGATTACGGCCGTCACCATGTTGGGTTTTTTTTGCAACCGATAAACAGAATTTACCATATTTGGAATGCAGAGGAGTGCGGAGAGATGCCGTATACATCTCTGGTAGCAGCAGCGACCTGTCAATCACAGTAAGAACGCCCTAAAGCATAAGACTTGAACTAGAGATTGAGACCATAAACTCATGTTGACAATATTTACTGAGGTAATAAATCAAGAGAGAAGTAGGGTCATTTTCTCATAGACTTCTTTTTGCATCCAGAGGAGTCGCCCCCTGCTGGACAGAAGAGAGAATGCACGTTTTAAGACACTTGAAATTAAATTGAAATTTTATTGTACATATACATGAAATGTTACTTTTGCATTTAACCCATCCCTAGCTTATTGGGAGCAGTGAGCTGCTGAGAAGCGCCTGGGGAGCGGTTAGGCTTAGGGGTTTAGTGTCTTGCTCAGGGACACTTCGGCACAGGACTCGTAGCAGCCAAGGATCGAACCGCCGACCTTGCGGTTGCCGGGCGACTCTCTCTACCATCTCTTAGAATTGATTTTAATCAATGTAATCTCACTAACTACAGAATACACGTGAAACCTAAAGAGTCGCTTTAGGTCATAGGGATATTGTCTCATGCATTCATAACAGAAGAAGGAAGATGTTGAACAATGGATCTCTGTAAAGAAAGGGGGGGGGGGGGGGGGTTCAAACGCTTTTATGGTTACTGTCCACGGCTTGCAATTTACAGACTCATGCGGAAGTATGGCTGTGATAACACCACACCAATTAGCCCGATCTGTTATTACTGTAATTATCACTTGTGCTATTTACGGACAAGCAAGTACGTGGAAACCGAGGTTGGGTGTTAGTATGGTGGGTAGATGTATGACGCGATGTAAGGGTGAAATGACCACGGTGTCACCTCTATTAACGCATTGTATATGTTCAGTGCGGATTTGATTTGCCATTAGTATCATAAGCAGAGGGAATAGGAATCACGGGCATTCTCGGTGTCCTCGCTGTATCACTCCTCCCCCTGGGTCGTAAAAATGAGTGTGTGTTCGGTTTAAATGGTGTTAACAATAATACAAAACGTTAAAAAGTCACATTGACAGATGCATCATTTGGAAACACGCCTACATGCGAGGAAAGAATGCACGCCGACATCCCGTCCTACCTGGAGGGCAGAGCGCTCCACAACCCATGTTGGTTTGTGTCCGTCCCCCGTCCCCCCCCTCTTGGTCTGGAGCATCCTCTCCTGGCTAGCAGGACCAGCTCTCTCCTCCACGGGCTGAGCTCACAAGTCTCTAATGCAACACCTGATCCCCAATATTCATTTTTTTGCTATTTTCACGGGAAGAACAGAATTTACACTTCACCTCTCCCGATTGGTGCGCTGCATTTGCACTATGTCCACGTCGCACGTCCTGCGTGCAATGCATCAGCCCTCGGTTGATGCTCTCAAAACCTCCCGGCCTTCTCCTCCTCTCTCTCGTCCCCCCCCCCATCCCATCCCATCTAGCTATATTCCCTTCCTCATTTCCTTTTCAAGCCCCCCCCCCCTCCCCTCTGCACGGCGACAGCCATAAACGTCCCAAGGACCTCAATCTAATCAACGATCTCCACGAGAGCGACCGGCCCACGTTCTCCATCAAATCACAGAACACACTGCAGACATGCTACACACACTCAGTGCATATGTATGTGTGTGTGTGTGTGTCGAGCATGAGCCAGCATGAATATAATGCGATTGCACGCACGTCCCATAGACAAAGGCCACCTGAGAGGGGGGCTCAGCTGTGCAACAGTATCCTGAATGACACAACGTAATCATCCGATTGAAGGAGACCTTTCTCCTTGGATGATAAAAAAAACCTGGCCTTTGACGATGAATGCCATGCTCTCATGAAGTCTGCTGTATTTTCCAGAACAACGCAGCTATAAACTGAACCGGGCATTCGGTGTATTCTTATTTATAGCACCTCCTTTGGTAATCAAAGACCGACGTTGCGAGGTTTTATAAGTAATATAAAAAGGAAAGTGGAAGCTGCCGTTCTGTATCCGACCCCTGACCCCTGCTCTGGGAATCAACCTCGCGACCTTTCCCCAGAGGAGGAAATGGCATGAAGCATTTGAGGGCTCTTTTTGCAGACATTTTTTGAGCCCTTAATGAACCCTTCCCTGCGAGTCCGCATTTCCTGAGGACTTTGCCTGAGGGAAAATTCCCACAATTCATAGCGACATGACATTAAATGCGGCAAACAAAAGACGGTACACAGGTGTTAAGCCTACATTTACGCTGAAACATCGAGGATTAAAGATGGTACACAAAAACACAATATAAACAGAGATTATATTACACAGCTGCTTTATTCATTAACCATTTCCTTTTATTTTACAGCTGTTTTGACAAATGCATGAATAGATTACGTCACAATTACCTCTCATCTCGTGAGGCAAAAGCCTGGGAGACGTTTAAATCAGGGAGTTTTAAAAATATCAAATAAATACCTACAATTGTACATAAAATGGTATGTCCCTGTAACGAGATATGGCACGTGCTGTCCCAATTCGTATTTGCACCATTTCAAGTTCTTACAGTCTCTCACACTCGACCATTTAACAGGTGACGTCAGATGGGTCCCTTACGGTTCAGGGTCTAAGGCTTTAGGCGACACATTGGGCCCTCGTGTTCCCACAGAGTGTCTGTGTGCTGTAGGAGCCTCGGGTCTGTAACGGGGTCTGTGTTTACTCGAGCCTCATTCCTTACTTATTACAGTAGTGGCAGATTCAATACCGTACATGGGTACAGACACACAGCCCGCGGCCATGAAAACACACACAAGTAAGCAACAGGTTGGAGTTTACGGTGTTTTTGTTTGAGGTGAATAAATGTCCAAAGCTGAAACAAATACAGCGATAAACGTAAACTTGCTCTCTGAATTGTGGGTACATAGTCAATTTAGAGAGTATTTCTACACTGCAAGACTGACAATTGCTGTCGGTTATGATGTAAAATATTGGTGTTAACTTCAATATTTTCATCTCCGCTTTTTGAAAACAATATAGCCCAACGAGACGGCGGACCGTTCCGTTAGTGTTTGGGCTCGTCGTTTCGCCAGCTGATTTACCTTCTTTAGCCTTTTTCCTTCTCGCCAAAGTTCCACCAAGTTTCCCCAGGAAAGAGTCGTCTTTCTTTCTGGAAGACGGGGATTTGGGCGTCGGGGACTTCGGAGAGGACGGGGACTTCTGAGGAGAAGAAGCCATCGTCGCGACGATAGTTTAATCCGGGACAGTTTTGACGGAAAAAACTGTCCGAGTTGTCGTGGATATAAAAAGTTGAAAAAAAAAAAATCGTCCACTCCCTAAAGCGGAAACGGAATTCCAAACATTTTCTCCCGAAGTTGGTTGAAGAGAGTGGCCCCTCCTCTGTAGAGGAAGGAGGAGGACTGGTGGAGCAGCTCGGAGGCTGCTGACCACGGGAAGTGGTGTGAGCTTAAAGGTGGTCCGGTTCAGCTGCTGTCAGAGGAGGTACCAGGGGGAGCATAGAGGTCCAAAAAAGCGAAAGTACAGATAGCTTATCCACGAGGGGTGGTGCTTCGCAAAGGGTTTGGGCAGCTAACGCTAAATTGGTAACGCACCGTCATGAAATGAAGCATTTTTCCTCCTCTGCCGGACGTTGTTGTGGAATCTGATGAAGACTAGAGATGCTGCACTAAGAAAGACATTTACAACTAGAAGGGACACTGACATGCTGATCTATAAATGTCTAAGGAACAAAGTCACCCAGGAGCTAAGATTGGCTAAATCTCGCTTTTATCTCAATATTTTGAATGCGGCAAAAGGCAACAGCAAATTGATCTGGAAAAATATCGATAATCTCACAAGGACGGACCCAAAATGTTTAGGAGATTTTAAACTCAAAGTAAAAGGTGAACTAATTGATGATCATCTTGCGGTTGCTTCTGTCTTTAATATTTTTTTTCTTGAGTCTGTATATGAGCTAGGAAAAAAAGTTTACAAAAAGGAAATTGGACATCGTTCCTACGGATGCTACAGGGCAGGTTTTTGAGATGTTACAGACTAACGAGTTACAAGTGAACAAAATCATCAGTTCCTTAAACTCCAAATGCAGAGATGCTTTTCAATTTGATAGCATGTTTGTGAAAGCCCACAGTGATATTTTAACTCTCCCTATTGCTCATTTAATTAACTTGTCTTTTAAACACAGCTCTTTCCCTGATGACTGGAAATGTGCCATTGTCACACCTATTTTTAAATCTGGAGACCGCCTTGAAGCCAGTAACTATAGACCGATAAGTATACTGTCAAAGATTGCAGAGAAAGTTGTCATTGAACAACTCACAACTTTTCTTAGTACAAGCACCTGTGGTCTACATCGTATGCAGTTTGGCTTTAGAAGAAACTGCTACCTTGCACTTCATAGAGCAAATCAAATCAATGCTCGATAAAGGAGGAGTAGTTGGTGCTGTATTTTTAGATCTACGCAAAGCTTTTGATACAGTCAATCACGATGTGTTAATATCGAAACTCTGCGTTTAACTTTTCACATAGAGCACTGGCTTGGATGTCTTCTTATTTATCAAATACGAAGCAATGTGTTAAAATTTGTGACGCACTGTCAAGCAACCTGAAATGCACAATGGGTGTTCCACAAGGGTCAGTGTTAGCTCCCTTATTATTTAGTCTATATATTAATGATCTCCCTCAACAGTGTCATGATGTAGAACTGCAAATGTATGCAGATGACACTGTTGTATACACATGCAAAAACAGCTGAGTTAGCAGCTGCCAAGCTAACAATTGCGTTGGAAAGGATCACACACTGGCTCGATCAATCATGTCTGACTCTAAATGTAAATAAGACAAAAGGGATGTTTTTTTCTAAAACCATCAGCCAACCTCCTGATGCAAACATTCTTATCAACGGAGAAAGGCTAGAAATAGTCCGATTTTAAATATCTTGGTGTGATACTAGATCAAAATGTGACATTTAAGAAACATGTAAAAAAAAAAATGGTTAAAACCATAAAATACAACCTAGCAAATTTTAGACACATCAGAAACTGTCTCTCTCCAAATGCAGCAAAGATATTTATGCATGCCATGATCCTTTCTCATATGTCCTATTGCATTACGTGTTGGGGGCAGGCTGGTGAAACAGCCATAAGGCCTCTTGAGCCTTTATATAAGCAAACAATAAAAATTCTGGACAAAAGGCCGTTGCAGTTTCACCACTGTAGGGTATTGGAGAAGCACAATCTACTGAGCTTTAACAATTTTAGATTGTTCTCAAATTTGTGCCTGGTCTATAGACTTTTAAATGGTTTGGCCCCTCCTCCACTCCGTGACTTTGTATATACTCGCTCAGCAACTTCTATTAGATCAGCGAGAATATCCTCTACACGAGACTGTACAATACCATTTCGCCGCACTACTTTTGGTCAATCTGCGTTCTCTGTAAAAGCAACACACCAGTGGAACACCCTGCCTGAAGGTGTGAGGAGCTGCAGCACTATTAGCACTTTTAAAGCCAACTTAAAAAGTCTTTTAAAAACTGCACAACACTGCACACACTGACCTCAATTCTTGTGGTCTTTTCTGACTTGATTTTATTGACACATTAATCTTTGATGTGCTATTTGTGTGTGGCGTTGTATTGGGTGTCTTGTATGTTTTTTGTGGTATATCTCTGTATTATGTCATTTCCTTTTACTGTGTTATTGTCTTGTCCTTGTTTGACCTGCCAAGGGACTGCAGATGCAAATTAGCTTAAACTACAATCTGGTACAGTGCATCGAATGGAGACATTTATGTTTAAACTGTACATGGTCCCTTTTAAATAAATTAAATAAATAAATAAATTGCTCTTCGTTTGCTAGCTTCTCAAATAAACTTAGCTAATGCTTTTGTTAGCATGTTAGCTTACAACATAAATAACTCAATTAGTGTAAAGTTAAATGTTATACTGTATCTAGCCTATAATTATCACTAGTCCTACATTTTAAATTGATTTTTATTAAAACTCTGCTCTTCATACTTGATAGTTAAAATGATTTATAATTAAATTAATTGTCCTTCCTGACATATAACACCTTGGGTGCTTGTGTTACAGAAAGTAAAGAGTTATAACCTCAACCTCTCAATAGAAAAATATGTAGCCATTACAGCAGCACTCAAAGTTTTGAATTTATTTTTATTTAAGATTTTCTCCATTTAAAAGACTTAAAGCAGCATACAACTGAAATGTATACAAACATACAGTTTTTTCCATCATGAAAACATAATTTATTCTGAATTCAGTTTTCATTTACAACATAAACAAACTTAATGTTTAAGGCCCAGGGACCAAATGAGAAGTGTGGATCCTTGTCCTGGGGTTGAAATCCATGTAAACACATTAATTTTGACTCACAGCCCATACACTAGGGTTAAAACCAGCACAAAAAAAAATTAACACGCACAGTTTAACTGACAGTAGATAATCACAGAATAATGAGAAGCATCAACACTTCCTGGCATATGTCATATCTCTGGCCACGCCCCAAAGTGATTTGCATTGACAAGTCAGCATTTTTGCACTTCAGTAACCTCGTCTCAAAGTCAGTGGGTTTTTTTTTTAATGGGTTTTTGGTTAGATGCCAGAAAATGAGGTAACATAAGCTTAATAGATTTTAACAGTTATTTTCTACGGTATCAAATACATCAGTTGTTACCCTTTTATGAATTTTGAAGTGTTTAACGCATCGCTAAAAAGTGACTAAATAGAACTACAGAACGCCATCACACAGACTAATCTGCCTTTACAGCCTAGCTAGTTGCGAATACTCACGCTCATGCGACCGCTTTATGCCGAGAGAACCAGTGCAATGCTAACTTCCTGGTTAAAAACCGCACTGGATCCCTTCACAAAAAAGCCAACAGGATCTTTTATGATTTTTGAAGCGAGAATGCAATCAGCAGTGGCAAAAAAGCTAACATTGGCCTATAAACGAACTACACCTCGGTCATGTGACTACACGTCACCACCACAAAGCTAAAGGCGGATGTGTTCGCCGTGATGACGTTTTTGTAGTCTCATTTAGCCTTTTTTCTAGACACTTAAAAGCATCAAAATTCTCAAGAGTATTTACTGACGTGTTGAATGTTGTAGAACAAAACTTTTAAATCTCTTGAGCTTGTGTCCAACACACCTTATTTCAACCATCTAACCAAAAACATTAAAAAAAAAAAAAAAAACTTTGACTTAAAGACAAAAGGAACCACAAGTGAAAAAATGCTGACTCATTTCCAGGTTCTGGGACTCACTCCTTCAGCCCTCTACGAAAGAAAGGGCTGTGACATCACCAGATGTGCAACATGCGTGAACGTTTCAACATGTGCAATTGCAGTTTTGTGCTCCGTGATTCAGTTTTGAATTATGTGACAACTTGTGTCACAATGGAGTGAAAAAAAAGTGACATTTCCAGCCACATAGCAGATCCTACCAGCTGGCCGCAAATGCGTGGCAGTTAGGATTCTCCTGTGTTCAATGGTATCTGGGTGTAAATACTATTGCATTTCATTTGAAAGTTTTCCAGCACAAAGTGGAAAAAATAACATTAAAAACACACACACACACACACACACACACACACACACACACACACACACA
>NW_022280257.1:31942-33645 GCF_004355925.1 Anarrhichthys ocellatus | reverse complement strand
ACACACACACACACACACACACACACACACACACACACACACACACACACACACACACACACACACACACACACACACACAGCTACAAAGTGACAAACAGTGCATGACATAAAGCAAAAAATTCTGTATTTTATGACATAAGTTTCAAACAAACCACGTTGTGCAAACTTTAGGGAAAGTGTCGAGTCGTTCCACGTGCTATCCAGTGAGGCTATACGGCGTTCCAAAGGCGTTCTTAAGGCGGGCAACCACACAGGCAGTCAGTTTGGTTTACGAGGCAGAAAACGTTACAAGGTAATCACATCATCAGAAGCACTTCTGAGCACAGAGGTCAAATGACCTTAATGGCAGAGATGTCATTAGCCGCTCCTTTTCCATTCTTCCTTCCATTTGTCTCTGACCTCAGCATAACGGCACACAGTGAGACTAGATGAAAGCCCTGCTGTCCTCTTTAGGGTGAACAAACCCCTAGACTTCCATGACATTTCGATCCTTGCCCCATTATCTAGATCTAGCCAGTATGGTTTGATTCCACTGTTTCTGTAAAAAATAGCGTTACGTAGAGCCTTGTGCTACTTTTCTACCCGTTTACCGCTCAGCGTTCAACCTTCACTCCGACTTTTCCCGCCCCCAGTCGTCATCCACCGTGGCCCAGTGGAACTCGTAGCCCCTGGACAGCACGAGGCTCTCCAGGTCCCGGTCCTCGGCCCTCTCCTTCAGCCTCTGCACCTCCAGCACGGACACCAGCGCGTCGCGTCTCTCCACCGTCCTCATGATCTCCGACAGGATCACCTGCTCCTCCTGCAGCTCGAAGGCGCTCTTCTTTGTGTCTGGAAGGGAGGCGGAAGAGAAAGGAGTTCAGGTTCCATTTGAAGTCCGACCTTTCGGGTGTTTGTGTCTGTTGTGACCCTCACCTTCTGTTGCCATCCTGTGTCGTAGATCTCGCTGCAGTCGGCTCTGTGTGTCCTCCAGTTCAAGCTCCTGGGCACTGAGAGAGGGGAGAAATATCAGGTGACCCCGAGTTGTGAGAATAGGAACGGCAACAACATTTAACTATAACGCTCCGTCTGTGTGTCCTTCGCATATCTTGGGAACCGCTCATTTGATCGACTTCACACTATTGCTGGAGACCCATACGACCACTTTTACAATAAAAAATCTTTAGAAACGCGATATTCAATTTGAATAACATGCAGCAGCAGGAGGAAGGGCTTCAGGGCTCTGCAGCCAGTATGTCGTCACTGCAGTTCACTTACCAACCAAACACACAGTAACATAAATCAATATTATATTTACATATCTAAACAACATCATGCATCTATAGCTGTTTGGGGCCCTTGTAGTTGGAGGGCCCCTGGTGTTTTTTCCTGAACCAGAGTTGCATGACAACTATGTAACGGCAGGTGAATTGCTGAGGAGGCGCAGTGTTGAGCGCGAAGTCGTTTGCGTGAGCGGTTCTCAAGAAAGCTGCTAGCGGCAACGCAACACAGGTCGACCACTCAGCTGCGCTAGTTAACACGATTTGTGTTTTCCCTTTCTCTCTCTGATCCCCGTGTGACCCGATGCCGTCGCTTACAAGATCATGAGCTCAGACTCGTAGCGCGCCAGTCTGTTCTTCTCCAGGACGAGTCTGAACCAGGACTGATAGAGCTGGGCCTCATCACTGTCGTCCGTTTGAGATGATTCTGGGAGAGAGAAAAAGG
>NW_022280257.1:25041-31842 GCF_004355925.1 Anarrhichthys ocellatus | reverse complement strand
GGGGGGGGGATGTAGCAGGGTTAGAAAGGAAGGACAGCGGCAGGAATTTTCACATCAATTACATAAAGCCATTATGAGAAAAAAATAGAAATCATACTGGAATCAAACACACATCTGCTTTGTGTCAAACTGACAGGACCTCGCCATTCACTAGCACACAAACAAAGCCCAGCACTGTAAACAGCTGGAGCAACAATGAAGTCCCACTGTCTATTGAGAGTGCGGCCATGTAAGTGGGGCTTACAAGGCAATGCTTTTTTGTTCTGAATGGTCTGAAAAGTATGTGGTGAAGAAGAAGAAGAAGAAGAAGAAGAAGAAGAAGAAGAAGAAGAAGGCTTTCACAGTGGAATTGCATTGAGCCGCCATAAAATCATAAAAGCAGCGTTGTGACGCCTTGTTCAGTACCAGTTTCTCCTCTTATGATCTTCTCTATGGCCACTCCTCTCTCCTCCAGATCCCTTTGTTTCTCTGCGACCTCCTCCAGTTGTCTCTGGATGGCCTTAGCAAAGCAAAAAAGAAATAAATCGACACACATGATCAAAGAAATTGTTTATTTGTCCAGAGAACACACTAGTTATAATGATTTCATGATTTAGGGTGACCACGACATCAGTGCTGGAAAGAGATGTTGATGTGTTGTTTTTTAAAATTAATTTTCTATCATTTGTTCTATTCAAAATTGGAAAATTAAATAAAATAAATCATTTATTTCCTTATTAATTGATGAATCAAACACAAAAAAATGAAATAAATAAAAACAGCTTATTTTTCTGTACGTTCGATGTTCAAGTAAAAAATAGGAACTGCAAAAATGGGCCACAGGCTCAATTGAATTCTTCCTATTTTTAATGTGTCAGATTTGTGTGACCAGGATCTCTAATTTGTGTCTCGCACTTGATAAACTTAGCAAATACACTTAAGTGATGGCACTACCTGATTTAATGCCATGGATACAAGATTAAACATCAACATAAGTGGGTTTTTGTGTGTGTGTGTGTGTGTTTTGGAAAATAAAAAAACAAGGCTCAATTTGCTGCCCACAGTCTAACTTACTGTATCCATGGCAACAGTATACTTCTCGTTTCTTGTAAAAGTTTATCTGTTCACACAAGTAAAGACTTAACAGTTTCCAAAATAGCCTACATTGTTGATGTTCAAGCTTTACATATCTATTACATTAAAGTGCAACACGCGAAGAAGTCTGTTACTTCCTGAATAAACATTGAAAAAAAACTCAGAAAAATACCTCAAAACCTGGACAAAACATCAAACTATCTGCATGGCGAGAACTCTGACAGAGTTCAAGGGATAGTTTGACATTTTGGGAAATATTCGTGTTCAGGGAGTCTGAACCACATATTGTTGAAGGGCGCGCTCTACTGACGCCCCTCGCCCCCTTTTCCTTCCTTCTTGAGTTTTCTGGCATCCACAAAAGTGTTTCTTTACCGCCACCTGCTGGACTTTCCCCTTTCCCCATCTGTTAAGGCATTTCAATGGCATGCGGGGAAAAGGCACTTGGCGGAAATGTTCCTGAATGTAGTGTGTATGTGCATAAAAGCTTGCAGTGTTCGGAGACTGCGGACGGCTCTCTAGTTATGAACCATTCCGTTACAAACGAGTGAATCTCAAAAGGCCAGAGAGAGAGAGCAGTACCTGAGCTCTGTGGAGCCTCTTCAGCTGTTCTCTTTTAGCCTGCTGGGCCACCGTCTTCTCCTGCCTCCTCCTCTGTCTTTCTGGACACAGCTGGGACAGGAAGTACATAGAACATTTCAGAAAATGTACCCACACATGCAAATACAGTGAGATCCCCCAGCGCTGTGCTGTCATTCAGTACAAAGACGTGGCTTTTACGAACCTTCTGATTGGATGCCGGGTTTTCATCATCACTAGAGGTGGGCTCTTCAAGATTCTGTAGTCTGGAGGCTAGATATAAACAGAAAAAAAATATACAAAAAAGTGAGAATAGTCTAGGAACATTTTGAGTTTGTACAAAGAAAAACATTTTTCTTAGTATGAATCTATCCATGACAATTGGAAACATCATCAAGTGAGAAGTATGGTCATTTTCTCATAGACTTCTATACAATCAGACTTCTTTTTGTAACTGGAGGCGTCGCCCCCTCATGGTCAGTAGAGAGAATGCAAGTTTTAAGACACTTCCACATCGGCTTCTCTCTCAGTACTGTATATGGAATTGTTGTCCGCTTTTGCCACTCTGACACAAAGAAATGGGAAAATAGGGTAAAAGTTGTCCTTAACATTTATATTCCCCCAGGTCACCTGATACTTGTCTCCAAATAAATGCTTACGTTGCCCGCTACCACGTTCGATAACAACACATTTATTATGTGTTTATATGTCGATGTTGTGCTTGTTGCACCGCCCCCAAGGGGCCAAAACAAATCTCCTCATTCGGGTTTAAAAGATCACGTGCAACGACTTCTGGGGAATCGCTGTGCTCACCTTTGTTTCGGAGGTTGGCGAGTATCGCCCTGATATCCTTTTGCGCCTCCTGGTCCCGCCCCTCACCCTCCGACTCCTTCCTCTTCCTCAGTCTCAGGGACGAGAACAGGTTGACCCTCCTGCCGCGAAGCGAGGCCATGTCGTCAGAGAACCTCCCTCCGGAGTCTCCGCGGCCCTTCAGGGACACCTGCTGCAACAGAGAGGGCAGGTCCTGCTCGGCCCCCCACGCATTGGCCCCTATAGACGCCCAGCGGGCTTTGTACTTGCCGGCCCTCTCATCTCCGGGTGGCTCTGGACCCGCGGCGCTGAAGTTCAACGCTCCCTCTGACATGGGCCTCTGTTTATGGGGGCTGTCACGTTTGGCCCTTCTGGTAACCACAAAATCATAATGTACATTCAATTTGAACTGCATTCAGGAATATTGATGGAAGTATATGTTGGCCATTCCAATGCTCTATTATTTCTCATAAGTTTTTCCAGACATTATTTTGGGGTTGAAACTATTTTTTTCACATATTTGGTGTTAGATTTAACCATTTTTTACCACTCAAATGACAAATGATCAAAACCCCATCCAAAACACCACATAGACTCCAAGACTTTGAAAAAAAATCCATGCTGTTAAAGATATTTTAACATTTATGCAAGAATAGCATTTTTTCGGCGATTGTATGGCGAGCACTTCTGTTCTGGGAACTGCTCGGACACCCCCTTATCAGCAATAATCCTAGGAAGGCCAATACGTTCTCTAAATGCTCTAGGTCTCTAAGTTGTAAAGATTCATCAGGCTGTGATCATCCTAGAGGTCACAACAAGTCATTTTCAACAGTGAAGTCACTGGCTACTATGGGGACTAACATCATCACACATACAATTGGGCTAATTAGATCCACAAGAGTCTCAGCTTTCCATTCCAACCCAATAATTCAATTCCAAGACTATTCAGGGACCCCAGTATGCAGAAATATTCAAATTTACCATTTTTCAGAATAGGCAAAAGTAACAAAAATGCCCCCAAAAACTGCATGGAATTATCATAATTATCTGGGGATGTCTGTAAAGAGGAGACTTGTGTGGACCCATAGAACCCATTTTCATTGATATATCTTGAGGTGGGAGGTCAAGGGACCCCTGTGAACGTGGCTATTCCAGTTTTCTCCCGAACCAAAAATGTTGCCACGCTCCAAAGCCCTATTTCACCGACAAGCTAGCGTGACGTCGTTGGTACCAACGGACAACTTGGGCCAGTGTTTTCTGGGAGCTCACTTTTTTAAAATGATAAAACATTACACAATAGGCCTTTTGAATTATGAGAAGAGCAAATTTGTGCGTAAATGAACTTTCAAAAATGATTAATACCACTTCCGCATCAACTTACATCTTGGATAGGTGAACCAGCCATTTCCAAGAGATATACGTCTGATAAATCACAATTTCGTTTTATGCATGTTATCTAAAACGTACTCGCACATTAAATACTTGCCCGACCCCTCCTCTGGGAAGGACTGCCTTAGGCTTACCTAGTTTCATATGATACCGGTAGCTTCACTCTAGCTTTAAAACCTTGACGAAGTCGCCGGGGAGTTTGAAAAGCTTAATGCCCCGCTTGAAAATAGACTGTGAGCAAAGTGTCATGTACTGACATTGGGACTGCAGCGTTGGACCTGCTGGAGAGATTGGTCACACTAAAAGTCCTCCTGAAGGCGTCCGCTATGAGCTGGAGGGCTGAGGGGGACGAGGCGGAGGTTTGGCTCTGGGACGGTTCCCCGCTCTGGCCCGAGTCCGTCTGAAACTTATCTACTGCTGCCTCTGCTTGTACCTGATAAAAAACATCAAGAGGACAGAGGGAAAAAAATGTGGAATTAGCTCCTCTTATCTGTGCTCACATCGCCCGTCTGTGGACCGCTGCATAATACCGGAAGGAGTAGCGAGAGATAACAATAAAAAAAGCAGAGGAAATAAATTCATGAGCAGGCTTATTCTTCTCTAGAACCACCAATATTGCTTCATTAATAATGACTCCATAACTCCACCTGAAATTTTTGTTCGTTTTGGGTGTTAATCGGCGCTTCCTCCGGTGTGACCAGCATGTCCCAGTTCAGGAGCTTCTCTTTCTCAGAGGGAGATAGCGTCAAGCGCTTCTTTGGGCTGGACGAGTTGCAGGCCGTCTTCGCCAAGTGCTCTTCACTCTTCTCACTTCCCTCTAAGGGATTCTGGGTATCTGCAGATGTCACTGAACTGACCTCGGAGTACTGAGAGAACAGAGAATCTTGTCAGCGCACAAAAAAAAGCAAATTTGCCCACACAGGGTTATTTAAAAAAAAATACATACAGTTTGTTTCTCTATTGAAGTGACCTCCTCGAAGTCGGAGTCCGCTTCGGGGACGGTCTCCGGTCCCTCCTTGTCCTGAGGCCAGCTTCTCTGGAAGTGCTTGATGAAGATCAGAGGGAGTGCTGTGCGAGGGGAAAGAAAAGAACTCGCTTCGTTGTTTTGAGATGGTCGGACATTTATCTTGCCGTCGTCCCAACGGGGTTGAACATGCTCATTGCACGTCGCTTTCAACAAACGTGTCAGCCGAATAATAAATACTGCACATTTTTGCTTTGGAGATTTTTGTGTCATTTAGCCAGATGTAAATAATAACAATGAACGATGACGTCGAATTTCTGCGTTGAAAAAAAGGATCTATTATACGGTAACACCAGCGTAGGTTACACATGTAGTAATAGATTCTTCATAGAACACAATTAAAGGGTAAAATAAATGTGAAACAGAAAAGTATTAAAGGCAGGGTCAGTAATCTTGAGAAACCAGCAAGAGTTTATAAAATGATCCAACCTTAATACCCAGCCGAGTGGTGGTAACTCTTTGCTAGCAGCGCTAGCTCCAAAAGTGGCAAAATTTAGCAAGAAAGTCGCCAAGTCAACACCGACAGTCCCTTCAGGCCTCCTTCCTGAGCCACTCCCCCAAAATTCTCATTACGAACGTAAACGAACAACATGGCTGCAGTTAACGCCTGCAGCTTTCGAGCTAGCAGCATGTGGGAGACTGCGATGAGTGCACGGGCCGATTACATGCAGGTGGACGCGCAGTTAGAACGATCTCATCACTTTTCCTGCTACAGCCACCTGATTTCTTTTCTTCTTGTTTTTTGGCAGAGCATTTGATTCATTGGTTTCTGTCAGGATGTAATCAGAATTGCAACAAAAGTATCAAAAAATGTTTCTGAAGAAGATTACCAACCCTGCCTTTAAAACTTCAGATTTGTATAAAGTCGCAGTGTATCCAATAAACTACAACCACTGTGAAGCATTGACCGTACATCACAGTGGTGATGTTGTGGTACTAGACAGAACAAGTGATCTAGAGCTGCAACATTTGTTTTGGGGGGGGTGGATGAGGCTATAGAGCAAATGATGAACAAGCCTGATGAAAAAGAAGAAAAACAGAACTTTTGGCAATGACTGCTGTAAGGACAACACTGGCCTCTAGCGTTGTACGTGCTGCATTACAACAGTGTTCATATACTCTCGCCTCATGAATGAATATAAAAAAGGTTTGATCAAAAATGACAAGAAATCCCAACTATTATTGCAAAACACCAAATTACAGAAAGAATAACAGAGACAGACCAGGACTTCAGTTCTCAATCAAACCTCAACAAAGACACAGTGAAAAAACAGTGAAGTTAAATGAAAAACGGGAGGAGCAAAGCCCAGACGGATGAAATAACAATCGGAGGTACTCACTTGCTCTGATCTTCCGTCTCCATCGATTATTCTGTTTAGTGTTACAGTGATCTGCAGAGGCAGACATAAGAGGTCAAAACAAAAGAAAGCGTCTCGTGTTACATGATAAAAGCGCAAAGTCCCAGTCCGGGGTCATCCCCGTGTTCCCCAGGGTCCTCGTCATAAGAGGTTGGTGAGGGGCGATCTTCGCAGTACTAATTGCAAACCGACAAAGGGAGATTTTATATGGTAAAAATCCATTCAGCCACTGTGGAGATATCAATGTCGAAAAAAAAGGGTCTGGCCAGCAAATTTGAGGGTGTAGGTGTCAAGAAGTACAACATCAGTAAATTGTATGCGGTAGGTGAGTGGTGTCCCTCCAATAGTTGTTGAGATATGAGCATGCCAAAATGTAAATGAATGAACAGCTCATGAAAAAGTTAAAAACACCTGGCTGATTCATACCTTGTATTTTAACGTCTTCTGAATACGTGTGCAACTAGATATATTTTACAACTAAATGGTCTGTTTCCTTGACTAAAGCTGGTAGTCTGCTGTCACTCACTCAGTATAGTAATAGGTATGTATGTATGTATGTATGTATGTATG
>NW_022280257.1:0-15041 GCF_004355925.1 Anarrhichthys ocellatus | reverse complement strand
GTATGTGTGTGTATGTATGTGTGTACGTATGTGTGTGTATGTATGTGTGTACGTATGTGTGTGTATGTATGTGTGTACGTGTGTACGTGTGTATGTATGTGTGTACACATATGTATGTATGTGTGTGTGTATATATATATGTGTGTATATGTATGTATATATGTATGTATATATATATATATATATTAGGTCGCAGTTTCAGAGTGATCCAGATTGAAAGTCACACGATTAATCGTCTCTGAGCTTTTACTGTGGTCTGCTGTCACAGGACGACAACAAGCCGGAAGACGATTCTGTCAACAAGAGGCAGCGAAAGGGCAACCACTACCTCACAGAGGTGGGTTCAACAGGACGTACAATGTGTTCCGGTCGTTTACAAGTCACACTCAGCACTTGGCTCCAATTGATCACACTCTTCTCCTCTCTCCGTGATCTACCAGTTGTCTTGTCACAGTGTGCCCCCTGCTGGGGAGGACGGGGAGCTGCGGGACAACAAGGTGCGCTCCATGACAACTCAGCTGCTGGCCAAGTTTGAGGAGAACTCCTCGACTGCCAAGATACGTAACAAGGTGGGTTTTTTTTAATGACACCCATTCAACTTTCAGACACACAAGTGTTGTGCACATGTGTGTGACACGGAGGGTGAGAGGAGCACATGACTTTTTTGCTTCAGCCCGAGTTGAAGAATTCACTCTCACTACAGCTGACTAACTGGCTTTAGTATGGAAGCAGAGAAAGACCTAAATGCAACTGAATACTTTCTGTTGACATTTAAATCCACTTTATTTATCTTAATGTATGAGCTTTGAGTTCAAGAAGAAGTGTTCTTTCTTTATCTTTTTTTGGGCTACTGAAAATATTTCTTCCTCTTGTATTTTAAGAACATTAATACATTTATTTTTATTCTATAGGGATGATGCAATTTAACATTTCAGACCACTATAAATTCAGACAGATGGTGAAATATGCGTTTAGTTCAGTGGCATTTAAATTTCAGCATTGAGTGTTCAGTAGTGGTTAAGTAGCACCATTAGATATAAGGTTTCTTATAACTTTCAATTAATTATGGCCAATTAGTTGCTTCCATACTTAAGTTCCAATATAGAGTAGATGTAGTAATAGAGCTGTACTGAAAGCACACTGTTTACAGGTGTGTGTCGCTATCGCTTTCTCTTGATTAAATATTTGAGAATCCAACAAAAGCAATAATAATAATGATAATAACTGGAGACCATGTTGAGATGGAATGAGGCGACTCCAAATCGGACCAGATGCATGAAATGGGGGACAAATGGCCCCTTCCCTATTCCTGGCGCCCTTGCTTGGACCACACCCATCTGCCAAAATTTGTATCTCGACTACTCACCTGTTAAGTTTATTTCACTATTTACATTAAGCATATTTGGCACAAAAAAAAATCTTCTGATATTATGGTGTTAGTATGTCAAGGTTAGTGCGCTGCTTTCACAGTAATGTAGCATTTACATCCCAATCACTGCCACTCCATCGACTGCTATTCTTTTGCCGACTTTGTTCAATACCTTCTTTTCCTTTCCTTGCATTCCCTCCCCTTTCCTTTCCTTCCTTCCTTCCTTCCTTTCCCCTCCACCTTGCGTCAGTCTGATGAGGACCCATCCGATCCCTCCTCCTCTCCTCCTCGGTCTCCTTCCATCATGCTGCATCCCCTCTCAGAGGAGGAGGATGAGGAAGACGAGAAGGAGCCTGAGGAGAGGGAAAACCCTCGCTTTGCAAAGCCCAAGAATGTCCCCCCTCCTCCTCTGCCTCCTCCTCGCCCCAAGTGGCAGGTATGCCCCCCCCCCCCCCATCAAGCCAGAAACCTTTTCTTACATCTTTTTCTTAAAGGATCCTTAAGCACCATATCAATATGTAACATTTGTATTTAAACTATAATCCCGTGCTCCTCGTCTTTACTTCCTGTTTCCAGCCCTCCGTCTACCTCCGCCTGCTGGAGAATCCCAGTGCCGTGGCTCAGCAAACCGCTTTGCCCTGCTCCCCCAAATCCTCTCACCCTCCGAGTCGCTCTCCTTCCCCCTCGTGGCCTAAGAGTCCATTGTGTCCCCCCCGCGCACCGAGCCCTAACGTCACTGAACGCTACTACCCAGAACGCACCTCTCCCGACCTGACAACCAGCCGTTTCTCTGCTCCGGACAGTGACCGTTCCTCTGAGAGCTCGATGCAGCAGGTGACCGGCGAGCCAGTTCTGTAAAATATTCTTAATCAACTTTTCTGAAAAAGTAACCCCTCGATTTCTCTCGCCACTCGCTGTCTGTGCAGAGCAAAGCCCAGAGACTCTCTACTGGAGAATACTCTGCAAGGAGTATAAGAGAGCGAGCGGTCCTCCTCTCCTCCATGTTTCCTGGGTCCAGCAGACCTCCTCTCTCTGAATCGCAGGTCGTGTATTCCGCCGACCTCTTTGTGGTGCCGGACTAACGTCACAGTTGAGAGACTGTTGCATGTTCTAATGACAGAGTGCATCTTGTGACGCAATGCATGATGGTTCCATGTTTAACGCTGCAGCACAGTCAGTGTTCCGATTACAATTACTCCTCTGTTCAGAGTTTTCTTTGGTGGGACTGAGACTTTCAGATTGATTATAATAGTGTTGTTACAAAAATGAACACATTTTATGATCTTTATGATATCTTATTGATTTTGAGGAAGTTTTGAATGATGGTACTTGGGGATAACTTCAAAGGAGTTTTTGCTTCTTCTCCGTATGTGCAATTATAGTACATAATTATAAGTATGTATAATTATAGTATGATTATATATAGACTTTTTTTATTTCTTTTAATTTGTTGGTTTGTTAGGTTTAGGCATGAGGAATGAAATAACTAGGGTGAGGGTAGGAACATCAGGGTAAGCCAATCAGAGGCAAGTCATGCATTTGCCGTCCTAGAAAAATAAAAAAATATTGATCACAGTCTGTTGTAATCTCACACTTGTGGTGACTGTGGCTCAGTGGTAGAGCAGGGTCGTTCTTCAATCAATGTTCGATCCCCGGCTTCACTAGTGCATGTCGATGCGCCCTTGGGCAAGACACCCCAAATTGCTCCCGTAGGCTGTGGCTGTGGTTTCTGAATGTTGTCAGTTCTGATGGGCAGGTGCCAGCTTGCATGGTAGTCCCTACCATCAGTGTATGAATGAGTGTGATTGGGTGAATGATGACATGTGGTGTTAAAGCACTTTGAGTGGTCGGAAAACTAGAAAAGCACTATACAAGTACAGTCCATTTACTTTTACACTCGCACACTGTGCTCGCGAATGATTTATTTTTTACCAACATTTTCTATTTCTAGGGGCAAATGCGATCGACATACTGGCACTTTAGAGCCCTGCTTTTTGAATTTTCTGAACCCTTGAAAAATATGTACAGTATACCCAAAATATAGTTTATGAAATTTAAAGATTTAAATCATTATGGCAATTATTTGCTTCTATATTGTAGAATCTCTGCATATATCTTGTTATCATTCGCTGACTTTGCTGTTTGAGACTCGTCTGTTCAAGAACGTAAGTTAACACTAACCGTAATGTTCGTCCAATTTATCATCCGTAAATGTTGGTGGTGTATTAAAACCCCTGAAAACATGTTACAGTAACTATTCATTACTGAACAAGCAACAGTTAAATGTTGGGAGAGGAAGCATCATTGGGTTTTAATTAGAGTTCAACGCGCAAGTACTTTATGAAAAAATGGATCTGCTTCATCGGGACCGTGTGTGTTTTTGTGTGGTTTAATCTTGAATGGTGCACAGAAATACGTGAAATCACTTTTTATTTTCAAACTGAACCGATTTTGAAACAAAAACAAACTGATTCCAATGCCACTGACTTGTCTGTGTGAAATTCACTTCAGCTTTTTATTTGATGTGATCGAGTTATTTCCTCTTTAGTTTCATCCTTCTGTTCTACTCATTCTCAAATTTACTGTTTGACTCTTCTTCTGTAGGTGGAACTCTCTACCTCTTCACCTCTTTCCTTCTCCCCAACTCCTCCTCCTCCTGCCTCTGTATCTAAGACCTCCATCGTCCATCCCGTAGTCCACCCTATCCCTGACCCCACTGCCCAGGCCGGTTTCTCCTCTGTCCCCCTGTACACTGGTGGACACAAGGAAAAGATACAGAAAGACTCCTCCTCATCTTACACCGACTCTGTTGTTGATTCCTCCACATGTAACAACAAAATATCCGCTGCTGTTTCTTCCACTTGCTTTGACAAGAGTCAGGAGATCTCCCCTCCCGTCTCTGATACCAACTGTGGAAATGAACACAGCAGGTCATCTCCCCATGCACTTACTGTACCGCACAAGGAAAGCTACGAGAGGATTCTTCAGAGTTCTTGGAATATTCTGGAAAGTGAGCAGGACAAGGTCCACAAAACCGCTTGGGAAACATTTGAGAAATTAGCCGAAAACGATCACATGAAGGTAAAGGTTTCATTATTCATATCGTCCAGTACTGATAACTTGCAGATCTCCTGGAAAAGAGTCCTACTCTCAGAGTTTCCTACAAGTGGCGTTACTGAAGAATGGAAGTTACTTAACAAATAAGTCAACATTTGGGTTGAAATAGCAAAGCATGTGGCTTTACTTATATACGGAAGTTACATAACGACTCAAGGTTTAGGTTAAAATAACTACGAAAGTGGCAATGCTTAAGTAAGGAGGTCGCGTAGCAAATAACCCAACGTTTTTAGAAAAGTGGCGTTACTTAGGTATGGACGTTACTTGACAAATAAGAAAACATTGACTTCTGGTTTTACACAGCAAACTTCTCCCGGGTGAAAGTCTAGTGTTTTTAGACACACCCATCCACCGTGACCCCCTCCCTATGTGGACTTTGTTGCTTTTTGTACTACATCACCTGTCCAGTCTCACGATTACATGTATTACAAACAATTCGATTAGGTGGGTTGTATATGAATTAAAGTGCATAACTTTTAGTAGGAACAGACTGTAGAAACATGTACGAGAACAGTCTGTTTTGTATCTGTATCTTTTTTGTTTTCACGTATTTCTGATTTACAGCCTTAGGAAAGGATGGTGTTGGATCAAAAACAGTATATTTATAGGGGTACAGGAAGAACACGGGTTGCTAAACATTCTTGGCATTCCGTTTTCATACGACACATGTAAACTGATCTTCATTCTGGTGTTCATACAGTGCAATGGGAGCTGCGATCTTGAGAACCCTAGAAGAATCACTCAAAAGTCAATTGTTCGCTCCGAGAGTTGTCCGTCTGGAGCTGCTAGTTACATTAAGGAGGTACTAGTCGATGCCTCAGTCTACATTCACTTCCATAAATTCAAAGTAGATCGTGCTTGTTCTGCATTTTCATCCGTCTTCTTTCTAACTTCTGTCTGTGGTTTCCAATTCCTTCTTTTTTTCCCCCTCCCTTCCGACCCTCTGCTCCTGTGTTTCCCCGGCGTAAATGTTAGCGTACAGTCGGAAAGGTATCAACCGCCATAGATGCTAAAGCTCAGAAATTGGCCGTCCTGTATGAGACAGATCACAGGCCCAATGCCACACTGGTAAGATGCATGGGGACATTGCAGAGACAAATCTAACGCAGAGTTCTTTGTTGTTGTTTTTTAAAATGGAAGTTCAGTAAAGTTTCGATGTTAAACTAGCAGTGTGATTTTCAAGTTTTTTCTTTTTTCTATCATGTAACTTTCAGTTTTGAAAAGTTGATTTAAGAAAAAGACTAACAATCTGCCTCTTCAGGCTCTGGTTCCCTGGCCTTGTAGGGCTCCTAAGGCTGAAAGGGTAAATGGGTGCTGTTTGCCTTCATGAGGGCAAAGCAGCTACCATGTTTGCAGGAATGAGAACGCTTCAGTGGACTGGCTGTGTTTGCATATTGCCATTTTATGGACTTCTGCATGTGATTATAGCTAACTTTAAGTCTTGTGTAGCTAAAAGAGGTTAAATGGTGATAAAGAGCTTGATGCCAACATGACAATAATGATGGTAGCGTGTGGATTAAAGTCACATGATTTAAACTCAAGTCTAACTGGCTTGATCTTTGAAGAGGATCAGTTTACACTTGTTTGAATCTAGTGACATGAGACCTTCTGATGCTGATAACCTGATATTTATCTTATATGTTGACTTGAGACTTGCATCTTAAAGGAACAGTTCAATATTTTGGGAAATACATTTATTTGCTTTCTTGCCGAGAGTTAGTTAAAAGCTATGGCCAGCAAATGCTTAGCTTAGCTCAGTTTAGCATAAAGACTTGAATCGTGGGGAAACTTAGAAACCCCTGGAAGAAGGCCGGGCTTTCAAGCAAATTTCCGTAGTCGCCAAACCATGAAATTACAACTTTTGGGTCCGTCAGGTGATGCCATTAACTTACATTGAGGAAAAGACGTCTGTAAATCAGCCGATAATTGTTTTACGGTAAATCAACTTCCCAACACCAACACCATAGTCTATATATAACAAGTAGACGTAGTAATGGTGACGTCACCCGTTGGTTTGTGGACTGCAGTTATGAAGCCTCGAGTTCGGCAATTTTGCCGTCATTTTGGAATACGGCCGTCGCCATGTTATGGTTTTTTTGCAACCGATGAACGGAAGTGACCATATTTGGAATGTGGAGGAGTGACGTAGAGACGCCGTAATACAGCTCTGGTAGGTCAATCACAGGAAGCCCGCCCTAAAGCATACTCCGCTTTATGGTCTATTTGACTCCTAAATGGACCATAATTTACTAAATGAACATCATGCTGTATTGAAGATGACTTGAAACTAGAGATTTTGACCATAAACCCATGTTTACCTTGTTTACTGAAGGAATAAATCAAGAGAGAAGTAGAGTCATTTTCTCATAGACTTCTATACAGTCAGACTTCTTTTTGCAACCAGAGGAGTCGTCCCCTGCTGGTCAGTAGAGAGAATGCAAGTTTTACTCGGCAGAACCAGAGGTTGCCGCCTGACTAACACTTAAATAGTCTTTGGGAGGCGGAGTTAAAGGAAAAGCTAGTGAGCTTGCCCAATGGATGTGGAAAATCTTTTATTTTTTTTTACCGTCAGTTGAACTTTCTCGCCACTGGATGGAATGATCGGGGCCCCGCCTCAAACGCTGTATCCAACTCTCTTTATACGTCCATATGGAAACGGCTAGCTTAGCTCTTTTTAAAAGAAAAAACAGTTGGGGTTATACAGCGGGTTATGTGTACTTCCTGAAGTCTCCGATGGTGACGTCAATACTAAAATTAAGCGTCAAATATACGAAAGGGTATCAACGTTTCCCAAAATATCAAACTATTGCTTTAAGACTTGAGACTGACCTTGGCTTCGCGCTACGCCTAAACCGACACCAATCATTAATTACTTAAGTATCCCTGTAACTGTAACTGGGAAAAAATGTACATATTGTTTTATGGCAGAGCTGCTAGCCTGCAGTTATTGTCATAATTCAAGTTGGCAACACCAACTTTTCAGCTATTCATAGAAAAACTGAATCCAATCGATCATTCGCTCACATTTTCTACGATGGGTGCAACTTCTTTTAACAGTTTACCAAATCACCGCTGGTCCATGTGACACATTTGTTTTGCATACTTTAATTGCAGGCATCTCTCCGAAATAATCAACAACCGTAAACAAAGAACAACAAAAAGCAGCATGTAACCATCTCTCCACCCTTGTCCTGGTCTTCTTCCTCCTCTCAGTGTGTGGTACGTAAGGACTTTCCTCCCGGGCTCGGCGGCAGTGACATCTGCCACTTCTGCACCAAGCGGGTATATGTGATGGAGAGGCTGAGCGCCGAGGGCTACTTCTTCCACCGCGAGTGTTTCCGCTGTGAAGTCTGCAACAGCACTCTCCGTCTGGGAGGGCACATCTTCGACTCGCAGGAGGGTGAGTTGGACTCAATGGAACAGTCTATAGATATAGTTAAATCTCTCTGAAACACTAGAGACTTGACTTATTGTCCTTTTTAGGCCTGTTTAAGGCCTGCTGTTGGATGACTTCTTACTTTAAAATAAAAATAAAAACTGAACTTCTTACTGTCTGTGTCGATATCTGATTTCTTTTTTTTCTTTTTTCTTTTACAGCAAAGTTCTACTGCAAGATGCATTATACCCAGCGCCAGTCCAGCACTTGCATGGGAAAGTTCAGAAGGAGAATGGTAAGGAACACTGCTGTGGTCACATGCAAGAAGCAAAACAAAGCTACATTTTAAGAAAAGATTTGTTTTAATGTGTTTGCGTCCAGCCAAACATTTTTGCATCCAAAGAACGTGCCGTCGCTCCTTTACTCGCTTGCTGTCATTCAACCGCTACATAATTAGCTGGCGTGCTGCCACTCGGTTGCAGATTGCTCACTAAGTAATTGCTAAAGGTGTGATATTTCTTGAGCTGCAAATGGGAGTGATCTGTACAGATGCTATTATCCATGACACAGAATCCAGAACAATAATATTTATTCTGTGCCCCACGGTTAAGAAGATACATAATTAATGCTGTATCGGTGGTCACATGGTGGTGCTATTGGTAACCTGTGTGAATGTGTCAGTTGGAAATGGGCGTGGCCAACAATTAAAGGTTTGTTTTGATCCATTCTTTGTGCTCATGAGTAGCCACGTAAAGGCACGAATTGTAACTTATGTGAATCTGTCAAGTAGATGCTAAATTGGCACCAAGTATTGTGTCTTAAATGATTATAGAATCAGTCATTTCATTTTTTTTAAATAAATGTCCATATCTGGACATGTCTTCCAAAGTTGTGTGCAATTCAGTGTTGCATTGTCAAGTTTAATGGTAACTTCTGTATTTTTTGACCTAGTGTATTCTATATATGTAATAGAATGGGTTTCTTCCTGCGTGTCTTGATCCTTTCAGGAAGACCAACGGCGCATCACAACGGACAGCGGGGGCTTTTCGGCAACGGGCGGCATCCTGCTCCAACCCCCAGGTACCCTGGTTTCCTTGCTTAGCCGAGGCCTGAGTTGGCCGCGGCGGGCCAGCCAGGCTGTGTGTGTGTTGCCTCGACGGCTGTTGGGAAGTGTGTGCGATTCTCTGGCGGCCGTGGGGCGCCACGTCAGGAGCCGCTCACACGACTACGTGTTCCTGTACGAGCTGCTGAGCCTGGGCTGGCCTCTGCTGTGCATGATGCACGAGGTGCTGGGACAGATGTCCCAGGAGCCCCAGCTTGCCCGCAGGCAGCTTGTCGGCCACCGGTTCTCATAGAAAAAGGGGCTTATCAGGGCCAGTTGACCTGACTGGAACCCATGGATTTGAATCTGTGCTCTTGTACTGCCCAAAATAATTTTGAGACCAAATACTATCTGTATTTACTACATTCCAAGTGTCCTTGGTCATTTAAGTTTTTTGTGTTTTGAAGTCAAAAGTGTTTTATAAAGTAACTTAGCCATAAAAGTGCTTCACTCGATTAGCTTCTGCTGCTTGTATTCAGTGCCTGGTGTGAATTTTGCCTGCAGTTACAGTGGACAGCACAAGAAAAAGACTGTCATGTAGGTACTCTGGTTATATTGTGTGTTTAAGTGTTAAATCGTACATGCTGGGTCGACTTCAGGGGTGTTGCATGTCTAAAACGCTGGTAACTAGCCCTTGTGGATGTTGACTCTCACGGTCTCCTGGTGCTGCACCCCTGCCGAATGCATCTCCGACTCTCAAGGGCTTGTTTCAGGCTGCTTGGATGATACGTATCAGACACAGTAAGTCTGCTCCAGTCGTTTGGGGGCAACCAATTGGAATGTCACAAAATGTTAAACCCCATTCTGCACTTCAGATTGAGCTTTGAAGTATCTGAGGACATTTAATCGGAGTGGAGTAACCCGGAACAACCCCTCTGACTCTAACCTCGAAAACCATCTGGCCAGTGTGGTTTGGTTTCAGTGAGCTAGAATTATGTCGGAGTGATCCACATGGTTTTCGTTGACTTTGCCTACTGCACCTTAACTCTGCGCCACAGGGATGTGCAATGGAAATTCCAAAACAGTATTACTTTTTTTTTTTTTTTTTGTGTTAGGTAGTATTTCACTTTGCCATGTATTTTGTAAAAGGTATATGACTGATTTCACTTGCAATATTTAGGGCTCATTGTTTACGGTTTTCATTTTATAGGGAAAGAAAATCAGACAAATTATTTTGAATATTTAAAAAACGTAATACACCAATAATACGAAAATCTAATCGTAAAAAACTGGATGAAAGTAAAAGTTCGACCATAAAAAGTTGTTGCGTTTGCTTTTGAAATCAATTTGAAAGTCAGTTTAGACCAGTCTGTCTTTTTGATTAGATCTGGATATTTTCTGAAAACAATTAGTACAAGCCAAAAACCATGAGCCTTATCTATAATCCTACTAGGCTGTCTCTTTTTTTCCTCAGTAGTGAACATATTTGCTTGGTGAAAAAAAAGCCACAAAAGACTGTACACTCCTGTGCGAAAATATTTAGCTTTGTTTGTTTTTTTATTCAAAGTTTTGCACTTCTTTTTTTGTGTCATTTTTGAATATTTTTTGTTCCTCCATATTCTATGTTGTTCATGACCCTGAATATGAATGAATTGTGCAGAATTAAGGGTGAATTCTTAAAATGCACTGTTGAAGTAATGACCTGTTTTTAGTCAGTTCTCACATTTCAATGTCTTCCTATAGTGTTTCCTTTTAATTCTTTGCACTCGGTGTCTCCCCCCCACATCTCCCTCATTTTCTTTTTCCAAATTCATTTTTCTCTGTTGTGTTCACTTCAGTTTGTTCAGTCAGTTTCAAGTTTCCAATGCTGCACCCTCTGATTGGCTGCTTCCTGCCAGTGCGGGAAGGTGATGATTGGCCGGCTTTGGTCATGAGATCTTGTCGTGTTGCTTTTGCATTGGCTGCCCCTGTAGCTCCGCCCCCTTTCACCTGACCCAGATTAACCCATCACAAACCAGCATGTAGAGTATGGCATGCAGTTGTCAGTAAAGGTGTTATGTGTGGCATCGTGATATGTCAAACAGAATTCCAAATGAATTATTATACCTTGGTCAAATTCCAATAAACAAATTGTATTACCTCCTGTTCATCTCTATCTAATGCCACTCATACCTTAAACTCTTTCTCTAAAATGAGACCATGTGCTCTTAAAGGACCAGTGTGTAGGATTAAGAACATAATCTAGTGTAATAACCACCTGAAATAGATAGTTAGCCCTTCATATCTACATAAGGAGCAGGTCCTCTTCCCGGAGTCTGCCATGTTGCCACCGCCATGTTTCTACAGTAGCCCAGAACGGACAAGCCCAACATTTGCTCCAGAGAGGTCCTTTTTTACATTACCAGAGGGCCGCTGTAGTTCTCCGACACGCTTGGAATAGGAGCGGCATTTAGTGGGATGCAATCTGTTTAAAAATAATAATAATTTGTCCCCGATTTAAATCCTTTATTGTGACAAGCTTTAGCTACCAGGTCTGATTTATAAATCGGCTTATGAACAGTTTTATGGCATTAAGGGCGCTAATCTTTCATGGCAAGCTAAAACGTTCAAACTTTGAGTGTAGAGGTCGTTGGAAGCTTGCGGTGTCGGTTGAGTCGATGCACACATAGCACCTTTTTAGTCGGTTTCGTTTGCCGTTCCGTTAGTTTGGTGTCATATCGCCCGACCAAACCCCACTAACACTCATGTTGTGCTGTGTTCCTCCCTAACACCAAACCATCCATTTGAATGCCCCTGGATTTCTGCATTTGATTTCTTTGTGACGTATCATCAGCAGCAGCAGCATCCCCTCCTCTTGTCACACCGGTTTTGACAGTAACAAACGTGTCCACGTTTGTCTGTGGTCTGTCTGTGGTTCCCTTTGTTTCAGAAGGAGGCTTCCCCCGCTCAGAGCCCCTCTCCAGATCCCTCTCCTGCACCTCCTAGACTTTTCTCAGGAGATCAGCACCCCCATAAATAGCGGTTTTTTTTTTTTTTGGCACACTGCCAGACAAATTTGGTTTGGCTGTACATTTGCATAGCTATGTTTCTGAAGTCTTGAAGCAGCCTGCAAGCCTTGTTATTCATTTTCCACATTGATAATTACTGTGAAATTGCTTAATTTATGATATTTATACACTGTAAATATATATATTCAGAAATAAATCCATTTTGATTACATAAATAATTTGCTTCGTGGTTTGTTGCCAATTAGCTGAATTTCAACAATTCCCAAGAAACCCAAGGTTGAGTTACGTGATCGGTCCGTTTTTCTTTTAACCACAAAATTAACAACTTCATCAGAAAGCAAATCCCTTTTCCCCCCCACCTGTTTTTAACTGCCGTAACATCACCCACATAAATCCCAATCACAGCTTTTAACGCATGCTTTGTAATGTCTGACGAACAGCTCGACAGCCTCGTCGGTTTGCAGCGGATTCAGATACGTGGCAGCGGGGTTTATCAGAGGCCTTTAAAAAGCGTCCGCTGCCAAAATAAGTCAATTTAATGTAGTGTGAAAAAATAGACATTAGGCTATATGCAAAAAAAAGCTTGGCCACAATCAAATACTGTTGAGTGAAGTTAAATTAAAGCGTATCAAACTAAATTCAACCTGAACAGAATTGAAGTGAATCACCTGTCTCATGGGTTCTGCTAGTGGGGTCTGCTCTATCCTTCACTCTGGGTTTTTACAGTATCTGTGCATCACCTGGTGAAAGTGTCATTCCAACGTTTAGCCAAACCCCAAAAAGCAAGATGCTTCTCGGCCGATAGGCACACTTTGCCCAAACACTATTGCGTCGGGGTCTTTTCATTTCTTTGCTGTGACCAAGTGGAATCACCTGTGGAAAAGATTCTGTACAATGTTGACTCCGTGACTCTGTGAGTACTGTTATGAACAGGTCATGTAGTGTGTCAGCACGTTTTTACTGTATGAGTGGCTCTTTTGTACGGTATGTGTTCTACTTTCAGGTGCAGAAAACTCTATATATATGCATTACTTTCAATAATATAGAAAGTGAATTAGGTTGTGTTCCCTGCCTTAATATTTGTATGGTACCTGGCATGCTGCACTGATTGTTCTAGATCAGAGGTTTTCAAAGTGGGAGGCGGGGTCTCCGAACGGTTTCAGTAGAGGCTCAGTGAAGGAGAAAAAAAATATTGCACTAGTTATTACATAAGTTATCAAAAGAAGATCACATAAAAAAAAAAGCTTAAATGTGTGTGATTTGGTTAAAGAGAATAGTTTTGGGGGAATTTTACAGTTTTTTTGTTTTTTTTTCAGTTTTCCACAGTCGGAGACTAATAAATAAATAGTAGAGATGCATCGATGCCGATATCGGCCTGATTCCGACTCAAATAGCTCGATTGGGTATCAGTTACTATGGGCTGATAAATATATTTACATCTATGTATTCGTTTGTTACATTTTGTTATACAAAGTTATGAAAGTGATGTTTAAGACAAGCCGGACGTTGCCTTACACGTGGAAGAATGATCCCAGTCACATCCACACAGTGAGGCATACAGTTTATTAATTATTAAACACGGATTGGTACTCGGTATTGGCCGATACCCCAAAGCCCAGGTGTCGCTATCGGGGATGAAAAAGTTAGATCGGTGCATCCCTAATAAATACCTTAAGACAGACTTTTATGTATTCGGTGTCGTCTGAAGTTATATCGAACAGCAGTATTAGGCTATCTTGGCTCAATTGTTGAGTGTCATTGGGATCAAATGACATAAACATGATCCCAAAAACATCTAAGGCGGGGCCAAGCTTTGTCTGAGGGACTTTGAAACCTCCTTGTTTTAGATAATCTAGATCTCAAGAGGTTCGGTATCAGCTAACCAGGCAGAGAGCCTCTATGCATGAAACGAGCTACGTGCCAGTAAATGTTTACCGGGACTTGTGTGCGCGTGTGTTTGTGAGCGTTAATTCCAAACCAGCTCAAAGTTAATGCCTGCATGCTGTTTTTTTTTATTTGCAGGCGCGACGTCCAGCTCTCATTCGGAGCAGCTCGACAAAGGTCAGAGCAGAGTTCCCAAAGACGTGGAGATGGCTGTGGAAGCACTGGATGCTGCCTTTATAGTGACCCCCACAACACAGGATCCTGCAGGGGCCAAGGGCCAGAGCCAGGACGGTACCAAAGGTCAGCACCGTTACTGTATGTAGTCTTAACATTCGAGATCCCGGATACACGCAGCGCTGTAAGAGGTATTCTTAAACATGGTTGAACTTTAAGTGGGTGTGAGATCAGGGTGCGGCTGACATACCGTTGGTTTTCTCCCACACTTAGCTGAATGTTTGTTATTTAAACCTAGTATTAAAAGCTAACACTGCTAACACTATTATATAAAATAAGCTCTGCGTTTTCACTCGCTGGTGTATATTTATATAATCTTGAGTCTCGTCTGCTTTTAGAGCTTATAGAGAAGAAGACTGACAATCCTAATCATAGTACTCGATAGATTTATGTATTGATAGATTCAGAGTCATTCGATTTATGTCCTCTGTGTGTTCACCCAGACATTTTTCCTACCGTAATTACCAGTGATTATATGTACCGTAATGGCTATTGTTGATAAATAAAAATAATAAGAACAACAAATACAGAGCTGTGGGAGGGGGAAAATATTCAGAGAACAAACTGAGAATTTACAAGAAAAGACTTGGATAATCTGTGAGATTAAAGTGTTACATTTACAGAAAGAAAAGAAGAAAACAATTCTCTGTGATTATTAAAACATAAATTTGCGAGAAAGAAACAAAAAATTGTTTTCCTTGTTCACTTCGCTTCACTTTTCAAGGTTCGATCAACTCATCTCATCACACCGTCTGAGTGTGTGATGCATATTTTATGAACATAATGCTGACATTGTTATGCATTGTAATGCATTGTACTTTATCTTCATGTTGACCTGTTACCACAGCGTTTAACGGTGGTATCTGTGGTGTGGTGAGGTTGATCTAACCTTACAAAGTGGAGGTTTTTCTTGTACTTTTTTATACATTTTTAATACAACTTTAATCACGTAACTTTTGCTTTTTTTGTTGAGTATAACCCCTTCACCAAATCCACAATTTATTTTTATTT
>NW_022280256.1:140844-158804 GCF_004355925.1 Anarrhichthys ocellatus | reverse complement strand
TTTTTGCATGTTTGTCACACTTAAATGTTTCAGATCATCAAACAAATTTAAATATTAGACAAAGATAACACAAGTAAACACAAAATGCAGTTTTGAAATGAAGGTTTTTATTATTATAGGGGGAAAAAAATCCAAACCTACATGGCCCTGTGTGAAAAAGTGATTGCCCCCCCCCCCATGTTAAAACATAAATTAACTGTGGTTTATCACATCTTTGGAAAGCTGAGTTCAATTTCTCTAGCCACACCCAGGCCTGATTACTGCCACACCTGTTCTCAATCAAGAAATCACTAAAATAGGACCTGCCTGACAAAGTGAGGTAGACCAAAAGATCCTCAAAAGCTAGACATCATGCTGTGATCCAAAGAAATTCAGGAACAAATGAGAAACAAAGTAATTGAGATCTATCAGTCTGGAAAAGGTTACAAAGCCATTTCTAAAGCTTTGGGACTCCAGCGAACTACAGTGAGAGCCATTATCCACAAATGGCGAAAACATGGAACAGTGGTGAACCTTCCCAGCAGTGGCCGGCCGACCAAAATTACCCCAAGAGCGCAGCGACGACTCATCCAAGAGGTCACAAAAGACCCCAGAACAACATCCAAAGAACTGCAGGCCTCACTTGCCTCAATTAAGGTCAGTGTTCATGACTCCACCATAAGAAAGAGACTGGGCAAAAATGGCCTGCATGGCAGAGTTCCAAGACGAAAACCACTGCTGAGCAAAAAGAACATAAAGGCTCGTCTCAGTTTTGCCAGAAAACATCTTGATGATCCCCAAGACTTTTGGGAAAATACTCTGTGGACTGACGAGACAAAAGTTGAACTTTTTGGAAGGTGTATGTCCCATTACATCTGGCGTAAAAGTAACACGGCATTTCAGAAAAGGAACATCATACCAACAGTAAAATATGGTGGTGGTAGTGTGATGGTCTGGGGCTGTTTTGCTGCTTCAGGACCTGGAAGACTTGCTGTGGTAAATGGAACCATGAATTCTGCTGTCTACCAAAAAATCCTGAAGGAGAATATCCGGCCATCTGTTCGTGACCACAAGCTGAAGCGCATTTGGGTTCTGCAGCAGGACAATGATCCAAAACTCCACCTCTGAATGGCTTAAGAAAAACAAAATGAAGACTTTGGAGTGGCCTTGTCAAAGTCCCGACCTGAATCCAATTGAGATGCTGTGGCATGACCTTAAAAAGGCGGTTCATGCTCGAAAACCCTCCAATGTGGCTGAATTACAACAATTCTGCAAAGATGAGTGGGCCAAAATTCCTCTACAGCGCTGTAAAAGACTCATTGCCAGTTATCGCAAACGCTTGATTGCAGTTGTTGCTGCTAAGGGTGGCCCAACCAGTTATTAGGTTTAGGGGGCAATCACTTTTTCACACAGGGCCATGTAGGTTTGGATTTTTTTTCCCCCTTAATAATAAAAACCTTCATTTAAAAAAACTGCATTTTGTGTTTACTTGTGTTATCTTTGTCTAATATTTAAATTTGTTTGATGATCTGAAACATTTAAGTGTGACAAACATGCAAAAAAATAAGAAATCAGGAAGGGGGCAAACACTTTTTCACACAACTGTATATATACATACATACATACATATATATACATACATACATACATACATATATACATACATACATATATATACATACATATATATACATACATACATATATATACATACATACATATACATACATACATATATAGATCGGCGCTGGAGCCGATCCCAGCTGACATTGGGCGAAGGCAGGGTACACCCTGGACAGGTCGCCAGTTTATTGCAGGGCACATATAGTTATATTTTTTTTTAAATTGAAAGACAAGAGACAATACATATACATAACAACAAGAGGATGACAAGAACAGTGGGATAAAAGCCAGCAAACATCCTATAGTCAGTTTGTGTGTGTGTGTGTGTGTGTGTGTGTGTGTGTGTACGTGTGTGAACGTGTGTGTGTGTATGTCCTTGAGCCTTTTGAGATGGGAAAAAAAAATAATAATAATTATTAAAAAACAACAAAAAAACAGGTAAGTATTTTTAATTCATTATTATTGTAACAGACTGTCTCATGTTTATCGTTTTGTATTGGAGATATGATGTCCCTTCAGGGTTGCCGTAGAGAAAAGGCGACTTCCGCTGGTCGAGGGCAGAAATAAAGAGAGAAGCTGCACCAGCTGTTGCTCTCCCTGGAGACTACTGGACATCACTGCGGTAAAGTCAGCAGACACTCAGATCTCCGTGGTCAACTCAGCAGACACTTACATGTTAGTGCACCTATATGCTGAAATTCACCGTAAACGCATTTAAACGGCACAGATCGGGAGCGAGCGAAGGACTTTGAAAGTTAACGGAAAGATTAACGTGAGACAACATCCGGTTTCTTCAGACGAACATCTGGTTTTCAGAATAAGATGCCAACAAAGTATGAATTATATTCACATTAAATATAAAACATGCTACCTGCATCTCGTGAACCAAATGTTATTGCCCTTTTGTTCATATAGCAGTACTTTTAAAATAAAAGTGCGCAATACACTACTTTTGAATTCATTATTGGACTTTGCCATAACAATGCGATTAATCGCAAAAAATCCATGCGATTAATCGCGATTAAATAATTTAATCATTGCCCAGCACTAATATATATATATATATATATAATTTTGATGAACAGGTGTGAGATAGAAGCTAATTAACAATCAACACACCTAAACTTCACAGGATGTTGTCTGTAATGAACTACCTGTTGAGGATGCTGACAGCAATTCAGTTAATTTATATACATACGTGTCGGTGACCCCGGGGCAGATGAACCAGAGGATTGTGGGTAACGGATATCCAGAGCTGTAGCAGGTCAGAGTGTCGTTCTGCACACTGATGATGGCTTTCGGAGAACCTGAAGGAACATGTTTTAGTTTGATGAGAAGATTTAAACAGCAACAGAAGTCTAAAATAAAGAACACAATTTGATGAATGAAAGTAAAGTTGACTTTATTTAATACGACTCAACAGAGAAAACAGAACTCAGTAGTTCTGACCCAGACAACAAGACCCCAAAGCCTTTACTTCAGTACTTCAGTAAACGGGTAGGCGGTAAATAAACTGTACTTGTATAATTGTACTTGTGTTTCCTATTTCTAGTCTTCTGACCACTCAAAGCTCTTTAACACTACACGTCATCATTCACTCATTCATACACTGATGGGAGGAGCTACTATTCAAGGTGACACCTGTCCATCAGGACTAACTAACATTCATACAACATTCATACGGGAGCAATTAAAGGTTAAATGTCTTGCTCAAGGAGACATTGACATGGACTAGTGGAGCCGGGGATTGAACCAACGATCCTCTGATAAAAGGACGACCCGCTCTTCCACTGAGCCACAGTCGACCCAAGAAGAACAGGCAAATCAGGCGAGATCAGAAAGACCATGACACTAGGAAATCCCTGGACCTCTTCACAGAGAGGACGAACACAGGGTTTAAATACTGTGGCAGGTGATGGTGATGAGACAGGTGGGATCAATAAGGGGGCGGGGCAGACAATCACAGTGGCGGGAAAACACATAGACAGGAAGTGAAGTGACCTGAAACGAGAGGAGAGCTAAGAAACACAAAGTAAAACAGGAAATAAAGATAACTGATAAAATAAGAAAACATAACTGATTTACAGGTCGTTAAAGCTTAGAGATCATTTGATAATCAGAAGAAGAAAAAGGGGAAGCTGCAGGGTCAGGGAAGAAGAAGAAGAGGAGAATGAGGATGAGGGGGAAAGGCTTCTTACAGTAGATTCGGAGGTCGATGTTCTTCGTGCCGTTGAAGAACGAGTTAACAAAGTGGAACGAGTATCGACCTCGATCCTCCTGACGAATCCGCCGCAGCAACAAGCTGGCCTCCGACCTGCAACACCAACAATATATCTATAAAACTAATAACCTACAACAATAGACCTTCATATGAACAACACTAACAATAGACCTTCATATGAACAACACCAACAATATATATCTATAAAACTAATAACCTACAACAATAGACCTTCATATGAACAACACTAACAATAGACCTTCATATGAACAACACCAACAATGTATATCTATAAAACTAATAGCCTACAACAATGGACCTTCATATGAACAACACCAACAGTATATATCTATAAAACTAATAACCTATAACAATAGACCTTCATATGAACAACACTAACAATAGACCTTCATATGAACAACACTGTAAGAGCCATTTTGTTGTTTTTGTTTTTGTACAACCTCCCACCACACGGGGGCGTAGTGCCGGTGTGAATCAGGGCACAGGTAATATAATCAGTGGGGTCTTTGGACACAGGTTGTTGCTAATAGCAGAAGCAAACAGTTTTTGACCGTGCACATTTAACGAATGTAAATGTTATGATTTATTGGTTTATGGAGAAAATGCATAACTGAAGAGAAAGTGGTGGAACTCTGATAATGTGAGAAATAACATGCCTATATTGGAAACTGGACTTCCTAATTTATGGCACGCATCAGAACAAACATTTCAGCAACCGTAGTGACTTTTTATTGGGAAGCAACGGTCACTACAAACACTAACAATAGACCTTCATATGAACAACACTGACAATAGGCCTTCATATGAACAACACCAACAATATATATCTATAAAACTAATAACCTATAACAATATACCTTCATA
Organism: Anarrhichthys ocellatus; assembly: GCF_004355925.1. NCBI lineage: Eukaryota > Metazoa > Chordata > Actinopteri > Perciformes > Anarhichadidae > Anarrhichthys > Anarrhichthys ocellatus. The sequence goes on along the minus strand of NW_022280256.1, from coordinate 154,096 downwards.
TGAACAACACCAACAATATATATCTATAAAACTAATAACCTATAACAATAGACCTTCATATGAACAACACCAACAATATATATCTATATAACTAATAACCTATAACAATAGAACTTCATATCAAGAGCACCTCCTCATGGTGGTGCAGCAGGTCTACAAATGTGAGAATGCTAGCGTGTGTTTGTTAGCATGCTAACCTGTAGCCGTTAGGAGCGTAGTGCTCCTGGTACACCGTATAGTTGTTATTATTGACGTGTGTCGTCGTCGTCCAGCACTGGCTCCTGATTGGAGGATACGCTTCGATCACAAAGGTCAACGTCACATCTCGACCTTCGTACACCTCCACCGTGCTACCGCCGCTAACGTTAGCACCGCTAGCCCCATTCACATCCAGTTGATTGGTGCTAAAGTTAGCAAGAATTTTTCCATTCACTTCCAGGGTACCGCTGCTAACGTTAGCTTCTAGCTCTCCTTGCACCTCCGTTAGCATGCTGCTAACATTAGCACCCAGGCTGTCGTTGACCTCTATGGTCTTAGCGTTAGCGTTAGCTTGATGCATCGGCTGCAGGTAGATCCTCAGGTAGGCACGGTCTGGTGAGGAAGACGATGAAGAGGAGAGACAGTTAATATTAAGTCCCTCCATCATTATGCTTATAGGCTCATTTGATAGATTCTCTTACCCAGAACCCTGAGCTGTGTGGTGTCTGTGGCGGCCCCCGCCTCGTTGACAGCGGTACAGGTGTAGGTGCCACCGTGAGTCCGACTGACAGGTGAGACCCTCACGGTGCTGTTGATGTACAGGCGGTGGTTGATATAGCGAGAGCTGGCAGTGACATTCTGCGTCTGGAAGGAAACCAAAGAACCGATGAATATAAAAAACAGAAAGTCTGTCGTGGGTGAAGACGAGCAGGTGACGTCTGACCTTTGTGTTCGGGTGGTTCCAGGTGACGTTGTAGAAGTGGTTGGGGTTACTGGTCAGACAGGTGACCTCAAAGTTCTCTCCTTCCAGACGCACCGAGTGATGCTGACTGACGGACAGGGAGGGAGGATGACGTAGCCCTGCAGACAGACAGGCAGACAGATACGAGGTAGACAGAGAAGTCATTGGGGGACAGACAGCTAGAAATGTAAATCAGATGGCAGAAGACAGACAGGTCTTACTAGACACCACCACCAGGTTGACAGATGTGGATCTGAACTGCTTTCTGTCCTTCCAGCCGGAACAAACGTATCGTCCTCTGAACGACGTCTGCAGGTCTTGGACCAGGGCTCCTTTCTTAGGGTCAAACGTCACGTTCATGCCCTGGGGCAGGCCCCGCCCCTTGGTCCCGGGGGTGTCTGCCAATTGGAGGCTGAGGTCGGTGACAGACGGGTCGGTGAGCAGACACATGAACAGGAAGTCCTGGCCCTCCTTGAGAGAAGGGCTGGCGCGAGGTGTGACGAACACACTGGAGGTGTCATCTGGGTCTGTGAGAGAGATGCATTGTGGGATACCAAGGTCATTTTTAACAGATGATGAATGCTACAAAAAAGAGTCTCGACAAGTCTATGAAATCTGACTTCAGCTCAATACTTTGAAGACTCGTTTGGATCCAGCCCCGGGGGGCATGGCCTCAGCTGATCTTACCTGTGAAATACAGGTGTATCCAGGTGTCCAGGTGTTTCAGGCTCTGGTTGGTGTACCCACAGCTGTAGGTTCCAGTGTGTCTGGGGTGTGACTTCCTGACCTCCACTGGGTTCTGCAGTCTGTCCCAGTAGAGGAGATTGAGCGCGGTGCTGGTCCAACGGACCGAACCGGTGCCATGACAGCTGAGGTTGAAGGCGGAGCCGGCGGTCAGAGGAACCTCGGTTTGGTTTGGCTGGAAGATGGAGTTCAGATGGATCGACGGAGGATCCGGATCATCTGGAACAAACAAACAGTAACATCAGTTTAACAGCAACTCAAAACAAAAACACCACATGACCACGCCCACACGTGGTGACCACGCCCACTCGGTATGACCACGCCCACATGTGGTGTTGTTTATGGCTCTGATAAACTTTTCTCTCTTTAGTTTGAGGAGCTTTTACAGAGTCGAGCTTCTGGAACAAAATCATTTGATTTTTTCTCTCCAGGTTCCTCGCGACTACATGTCAGAGGAAATTAGCATAAAGGTGAACCTCCACTAGACTACCTGTTCAGGTAAACTTTACAGCACAAAGACACGGTTAGAGACCAGCTGGTGAATGTGTTGGACAATTTAAAAAGTATATTAATAATAATAACAATAATTAGTGCTGGGCAACAATTAAAATATTTAATCGCGATTAATCGCATGGATTTTTTGCGATTAATCGCATTGTTATGGCAAAGTTCAACAATGAATTAAAAGTAGTGTATTGCGCACTTTTATTTTAAAAGTACTGCTATATGAACTAAAGGGCAATAACATTTGGTTCACGAGATGCAGGTAGCATGTTTTATACTTAATGTGAATATAATTCATACTTTGTTGGCATCTTATTCTGAAAACCGGATGTTTGTCTGAAGAAACCGGATGTTGTCTCACATTAATGTTTCCGCTAACTTTCAAAGTCCTTCGCTCGCTCCCGATCTGTGCCGTTTAAATGCGTTTACCATGAATGTTAGCATATAGGTGCACTAACATGTAAGTGTCTGCTGAGTTGACCACGGAGATCTGAGTGTCTGCTGACTTTACTGTAGCGATGTCCAGTAGTCTCCAGGGAGAGCAACAGCTGGTGCAGCTTCTCTCTTTTTTTCTGGCCCCCCCCCCCCCCCCAACCAGAAGTGGAAGTCGCCTTTTCTCTACGGCAACCCTGAAGGGACATCATATCTCCAATACAAAACGATACACATGAGACAGTCTGTTACAATAATAATAAATTTAAAATACTTACCTGTTTTTTTTTGTTGTTGTTTTTTAATTATTATTATTATTTTTTTCCCATCTCAAAAGGCTCAAGGACATACACACACACGTTCACACACACACACACACACAACTGACTATAGGATGTTTGCTGGCTTTTATCCCACTGTTCTTGTCATCATCTTGTTGTTATGTATATGTATTGTCTCTTGTCTTTCAATAAAAAAATAATAATAAAAAAAAATTATAATACATTTGAAAAATGCGTTAACGCACGATAAAATAATTGTCGGCGTTAATTAATGAATGCGTTAACGCGAAATTAACGCGTTAACTTGCCCAGCACTAATAATAATAAATAAAACATGAATAATTTTAGTGTCCCAAAGTGTTGAGTTATTTAGAGGTTTTGTTCGTGATGTTTATGACGTGTTTTATGTTACGTTGTTTACGTTTTACTTAGTTTACTTACTTTAAGCTGAACCAGGTTGTTCTTCTTAAACCTAACTAAGTGCTTTTGCTTGAATTCACAACTTTACTTTACCTTTAATAAGAACTTCAGCTCTAGAAAATGATCTGACATCCTATTCTTTATGGAGTTGAGGCATTCTCTTCAACATTTCGAGCCTTAAACTTAATGTATAATTGAATATCGTCTCCATAATAATGGTAGAAGATATGTTTAAAATGACTCATCATTACATTTCTGCCCAAGCATATAGAGAGAGAATCACATCGGACCAGGACAGAACCTTGAGGAACACCACAGTAACAACAATAATAATCATAATATATAATATAATATACTTGAATACACAGAAACACAACCACTGGATGGAGGATAAAACATTACTTTATTTTTTTAAAGATGGAACAGGAAATACGAGTGAAATCACAACAAAAAAAGAAGTTCCAACCCAAGCTGTTGATTTAATGAAACATGTTTTTATATTTAAACAATTCTCTGATTCTTGATCTAAGAAAAAAATATTATAAATGTGTTTTTGTGTTTAAATCTATCAGCATACTATAAATAATTAGTATTGATTAAAAGGTTAGATGTTAATTGGTTAGCTGGATCTCATTGGCTGCTTTGGGAGAATCAGAGGCACTCATTGGCTGGCAGCAGGTTTCTTGGTGATCTCCTGCAGATGGGTGGCGATGCGTGACGTCTGCAGAAGTAAAGCTTGGTGGTTTTCAACCAGCAGACTCTGGTGACGAGCCAAATTCTGCAGATCCTGGATCTGCTGTGAACCCTGAGGACAGATTAGTTTAGGTTAGATTAGTTAAACTGGATCAGACTAGATGTCGAGATAGTAAATATGTGATCTTGGAACAGTTCAGGTTGATTATTAGAATATTTCTTTAGATCAGATCAGATTAGACCAGATGTATTAAGTCTGGATCCAGACTTTATGTATCTGACATGGGACACAGCTAAAATAATCCTATCTAACTTTATCTAAACTCAACTAAAAAAAACCTGTGATAAACTAAACCTTATCTAAACTAATCCTGAGATAAACTCAATTAAACCAGAGATAATCTGAAGAAAATCGTACCTAAAATAAACCTGTGATAAATTAAAATAAACATTATCTAATCTAAACCTGAGGTAAAAAGCTAAACCTGAGATGTACTAAAACTGAGATAAACTACACTAAACATTGTCCAAACTAAACCTGGGCTATACATAACTAAACCTTATCTAAACTAAACACAAGATAAATTAGACTAAACCTTCTCTAAACTTCAACTAAATCTGAGATAAACTAAATCCTATTGCAACCTGAGATTAACTAAACGTTATCGAAACTAAAACTAAAGTAATCTTAACTAAACCTCATCTAAAATAAACCAGATTAAATCTTAACTAAACCTGGTATGAACTAAACCTGAGATGAACTTAACTTTATCTCAATTTAAACTAACCTAAAGTAGACCCACCTGAGTTCCCAGAGTGCCGAGCAGTTGCACCACTTGGACCTGGCCCCTGGCGGCCCCTTTCTGGACCAGGACCAGCTGTGTGAGGAGATCCAGGACCTCCTTCCTCCACAGAGCGTCCAGCTGCTGATCCTGGACCAGCTCCGACAGCCGGGGGGGGCGGGGCGTCATCCAATTGGACGGGTGACTGGGCGGCGCCCATCGTCATGGCAGCAGGCTGGTTGTCATGGTGATCACCTGCAGTGAAGACGACTGAAGTCAGAACTTCAGTTCTTACTCGACACCTACAGCGTTCACTGATTTTCAGAATAAAGGTCCGTAAGTTTAGAGTTCAAGAGAGTTAAAGGTGTTTGCTTTGATTGACAGGTGTCTCAGCCAATGGTTGACAAACACTGCAGCCATGTTTTATTATTTTAAGCTTGTTTCACACTAAAAGGAAGCGTAACCATTTGTCCTGGCACAGCAGGCCTGAGTTAATAAATACCACCTGAACATCACCTGAACATCACCTGAAAAAATCATCTGGGTTGGGTTCACCTTCAAGTCATCTGGTCCAAGCTGGTCCAGGTAACATGCAGTCGGTCCAGGTGACATGAAGCTGGTACAGGTGACATGATTCGGTCCAGGTTTCATGATATGCAGCATATGGGACTTGAAGTCAATCCTGGTTTCATGGTCCAGGTGGCTTTAAGCCCATCCAGGTGACCTGAAGTTGGTTCAGGTGACTTGTAGTAGATCCAGGTGACATGAAGTTTGTCAAAGTGATGTTTAGCTGGTCCAGGTGACATGTAGGTAGCCAGGTGACATGGTCCAGGTAAATTGAAGCTGGTGCAGGTCAGATGAAGCTGGTCCAGGTCAGTTGAAGTTGGTCCAGGTAACATGAAGTTGGTCCAGGTGAGTTGAAGTTGGTCCAGGTAAAATGAAGCTGGTCCAGATAAGTTGAAGTTGGTCCAGGTAAAATGAAGCTGGTCCAGGTAACATTAAGGTGTTCCAGGTGACATTAAGGTGTTCCAGGTGACACTAAGTTGGTCCAGGTATCATTAAGTGTTCCAGGTGACATTAAGTAGGTCCAGGTATCATTAAGATATTCCAGGTGACACTAAGTTGGTCCAGGTATCATTAAGGTGTTCCAGGTGACATTAAGGTGTTCCAGGTGACATTAAGGTGTTTCACATGACACTAAGGTGTTCCAGGTAACACAAAGATGTTCCATGTGATATTAACATGTTCCAGGTAACACTAAGTTGGTCCAGGTGACATTAAGGTGTTCCAGGTGACATTAAGGTGTTCCAGGTGACACTAATGTCTACCAGGTGACATTAAGTCGGTCCATCAATGTTGAGGTTGAACCTTTTTAATGAGCCGAAGCTCTGAAGCATAAAAACAGGATCAGAAGTAAAACCTCTTCCTTAATCAGACAGATCCTTTAAACAACATCACAAAGGAGAAGTTGTGTAACTTCAGAGTTTCATTTGTGACTCACAGCTCAATGTTTCACAGCAGGACTTAATTATTATTAAATGATTATTAATGGGTTAAATATGTGAAAAGTACTGCTATATATTTATTAAAGAGAAACTATACACAAAACACATGATGTGAAGGTAATTTCTCTGCAGGGTCAGTGAACACAACATGAGCTGCTGTATATTTATATATATATATAAATATATATATATATATATATATATATATATATATATATATTTATACTGTATATATTTAAATATATAGTATTAGTATATGGTAGTAGTATGACGTCCTTTTGATTGATTAGTTAGTTTTTCAACAGATTCTCACATAATAGTTTGCTAGAGTTTCGTCATTTTAAAGTCCAGTTAGGAGGTTTTGTGTGTGTGGGGGGGGGGGGGGGGGCAGGAAACACATTTTCTCCAGAGACCACAAGACACACTCATTATCCCGTGAGTGTGTGTGTGTGTGTGAGGGTCTCTCTCTTTCTCTCACTTCCTCGTCTCACTTCTTCTTTGTTGACGACGGTGGGAGTGGTGAAGGAACTGGTTACCAAGGCAATGTGTTTACATCCACTGACCTCTCTTATGGGTAGTAGTAGTTGTAGTACTAGTAGCAGTAGACTTTCAATAAGTAGTAGTAGTGGGTGTAACAGTGGATGTAACATAGTAACAGAACTAGTAGTAGCAGTTGTAGTAGCGGGGCTGGTAGTAGTAGAAGTAGTAGTAGTAGTAGTGGTAGAAGTAGTAGTAGTAGTAGTCGTAGTAGAAGAAGTAGTAGTAGTAGTAGTTGTAGTAGAATAAGTAGTTKTTGTAGTAGTAGAAGTAGTAGTAGTAGTGGTAGAAGTAGTAGTAGTAGTAGTCGTAGTAGAATAAGTAGTAGTAGTAGTAGAAGTAGTAGTAGTAGTAGTAGTAGTAGTCGTAGTAGAAGAAGTAGTAGTTGTAGTGGTAGAAGTAGTAGTAGTCGTAGTAGAATAAGTAGTAGTGGTAGAAGTAGTGGTAGTAGTAATAGTAGTGTATCTAATTATCTTTTTCAGCAATTTGTAAACAAATATTAAAAGTATTTTTGAAACATGTTTGGATGTCAGAAGGTCACAAGTTCAGAACTCTTTATTAATAATGAAAACTTCAGATTATTGATTTGTTTTGATCAGCATTTCCACACTTTTCTGTTTCCACAAACAAAAACATTGAAATACTTCTCTGCATCCAACAGCTGATAAAACAACCTAAAATCTACAGAATGATAATAGTAATGATCATAATGATGATATTAATGATAATAATTATTATAATAATGATATTAATGATGATACGAATGATGATAATAATAATGATTATAGTAATGATAATAATGATGATAATATTGATAACAATGATAATAATGATAATAATAAATATAAATATTTTACATTTTGTTCTTTAAAGTCTGTGTGAAGAGTTATTATATGCTAGTAAACATTTAATAGGCCTCAATAAATAGTCATTAAGTGTTTATTACAGTAAAAATAATTGAGGGAATATTGAGGATTGTATGAGCGTTCAAATGTTATTAGACGTTTATAAATGATGATGTATTAATATTAAAGATACAGAGTTATAGCTGACAGCAGTTTATGTTTGTTTTGTTTACACAAACAGATGATTTCTGTTTCTGTTATTGTTTAACATCACGTATTTATTAATGGACGTATACATCGATATTAGAACATTTAAACCCTACATGAATCATATTGTTGAGAGATAATGTTTCACTATCAAGATAATAAACCACTAATAAATCATTAGTAGATGTGTAATAAACAGTTAATAAAGACTTTTTCGTTTTCTGACCTTCAGCAGAGCAGCAGCAGCTGAGGGCGATCGACAGCAGCAGAGAATAGACTTTCATCTCTCTCTCTCTGTTCTTCAGACTGTTTCAAGTCAAACTGAAGGAGACAACTTCCTCTCAGCAACATAACGCCACCCACCAAGCTCCTCCCTCTTCTACCACAAACCCCCGCCCCCCACACACCAAGCAACATCAACATATCTGGAGATAGGTGGTTTTCACTGGACAGGAGGGGAATGAAAATATGTCGTATAGTATAAAGTACAACATCTACCTCTGAGATGTAGTACATTTAAAAGTACAATATTTAACTCTGACATGTAGTTTATAAAAGTACAATATTTACTGATAAGATGTAGTACAGTACAAAGTACAATATTTACCTCTGAGATGTAGTACATTTAAAAGTACAATATTTAACTCTGACATGTAGTTTGTAAAAATACAATATTTACCTCTGAGTTGTAGTGAAGGAAAAAGTACAATATTTACCTCTAAGATTTAGTATATACAAGTACAATATCTACCTCTAAGATGTAGTTTATAAAAGTACAATATTTACCTCTGAGATGTAGTTTATAAAAGTACAATACTTACTTCTGAGATGTTGTTTATAAAAGTACAATATTTACCTCTAAGATGTAGTTTATAAAAGTACAATATTTACCTCTGAGATGTAGTTTATAAAAGTACAATATTGACCTCGAAGATGTAGTTTATAAAAGTACAATATTTACCTCTAAGATTTAGAATACAAAAGTACAATATTTACCTCTGAGATGTAGTTTATAAAAGTACAATATTTACCTCTAAGATGTAGTTTATAAAAGTACAATATGTACTGCTGAGATGTAATAGAGTACATTACCTTTTTCTGAGGTGTAGTACGGTAAAATATACAATATTTACCTCTGAGGTATTAGTACTTAAGTGTAGTAGTTGAGTAAATGTACTTTGTTTCATTCGATGTTCATTAAATACTTGAGAGAAACAAACTTGATGTGTTTGAACTTTCAGAGAAAATGAGGAAGTTTCAGGATTTATTTTTTAACATTCAGCACTTTTGTGAACTTCTTTGTTCCAACAGGAAGTAAGAAAAGTTGCACAAGCAGATTTTCAGATGTTACAAAAGTTATTATGAACACTGCGATTAAATGGCGGATTTATGGTAACACAGATATTAATGTTGGTTCTCCATCGATAAACATCAAAGGCTTCTATAATAAGTTGATCTTTAATAAGACAAAATGTCTTTTTATGTTTTTAACGTCACGTTTCATGATAAACAATTTAAAGTTAAAGTTTCTTTATGTTTCATTCATTAAAAGTGGGATTTTCATAAATCAGCTTCATCAGGACTTAAAGTCACATAATAAACATAAATTCTCTTTTATTTAATCATTAAAAGCGACTTATTTGAAAATAATTATAAAACTTTTAAACTAAGTTTGATTCATAGGATATTTAACAAACTGACAAAGGATTTTATCCTTGGATTTTATTTTGATATTTATTTGATAAAGTTCAACATGAATCAGATCAGTCTGTCTAAAAGCAGTTTGAATAAACATAAAAAAGATTATAACACAGATATACACAGACACTTCAGAATACTACAAAGTAAATAAAGACAATGCAGCTGAATATTATGATGTTATAAATCAGATTCAGGACCTGCTGCAGTTTACTTAATATAGAAATATTGTTTATGTTTGTGGAGGCGATTAAAAAATGATTAAAAAACAAGTTTCAAAGCTCTTTTCATATGGCAGCCTTACAGTCTTCACTTTGGGTAAAATAACCCTAATATTCCAGCAGAACCTTGTCACTGTCTGTCGATGATGTCATGTTATGACTAAAAGGTTCAGATGCGGTTCAGATACAGTCAGATACGGCCCTATGTTCTGCCTGGCAGGAAGACTACTTTAGGTTATTTAAGCCCTTCATCCAGTTTGGAAGGCAGCTGATCCTTTCACAGGCAGCTCTCCTCTTCGTCACAACTGCGTGGCGAATCGGGAGGTTCCTCGACTTCCTGTCTGTCCTCTGATGGTGTCACTTCCTGTGACTTTGACAGCTGAGGGCTGTCATCATGAAATGCACAGCATTTGAACAACAATTGAACAATAATTGATCAACATTATATAAACATACATATATATATGTTTATTGTTCGTACCTGACTGCGTCCAGCGCAGCGCCTCCGCTGGTTTCTATGGTGACGTCGGTGTTGGGGATGATGTAGGTACCGTGGGAGAAGCCTGCCTCCTCTGGCTCCGTCTCAAACAGTTGAACGGTCACTTGAGGGGCGGGGCTTCCTGTAAACAACACAGAAGGTTTGTGTGTGTGTGTGTGGGGGGGGTCTGGTGAGTTTAGCTTCACTGATCAGAAACATATCAATAAAGTAATCCATGAGATTCTGACTGCTTGTGGCCGTTTGTCCGTCATTCTGTCCAGAAGGACTCCATCTGGATCGTGCAACAGCCGGACTGTCACCGTTCAGGAAGTCCTCGGTCAGCTGGAGGTAACGCTGACGAGAAACAACAACAATAAGTGACCCAACTGGATCTTAAGGAACCGTTGTAAAGAGAACTCCAGAAATAAAACATAGAACATCAGGGTTACACGTTCTCTACAAAGAGTCTTTGTAATAAACAGGAAACACTGATCTTATAACAATAATAATAATAATAATACATTTTATTTATATAGCGCTTTTCAGAATACTCAAAGACACTTTACATTAAAATCATTATATATAAAAGCAATACACTAAAAACATAAAATACACAATATCGGTCACACATTAAAAGCAGTTTTGAACAGGTGGGTTTTGATCTGTGATTTGAATGTGGAGAGGTCAGTGCAGTCTCGGATGTGTTTGGGGAGAGAGTTCCAGAGGGAGGGGGCAGATATGGAGAAGGCTCTGTCCATGTCCGGTGCTTGGTCCTGAGTGGAAGTGGTTGGCATCAGAGGAGCGGAGCCGACGGGGTGGAGTGTGGTGGTGGAGCAGGTCGGTGAGGTAGGAGGGGGCCTGATTGTGGAGGGCTTTATGAGTGAAGAGAACGATTTTGTATTGGATCCGTTGTGGGACGGGGAGCCAGTGGAGGTTCTGGAGAACAGGGGTGATTTGGTCATGGGAGCGGGAGCGGGTGAGGAGGCGAGCAGCAGAGTTCTGGATGTACTGGAGTTTATTTAGGATTTTGGATGATGTGCCATGAAGAATGCTGTTGCAGTAGTCAATTCTGGAGGTGATGAAGGCGTGGATCAGAGTTTCAGCAGCAGATGAGGAGAGTGATGGGCGGAGACGGGCCATGTTTTTTAAGTGGAAAAAGGCAGTTCTGGTGATTTGTTTGACGTGGTCATCTTGTGATGAAGAGTCTTTGTGTTTAACAGTAGAAGGTCAGACTTCTTGTAATGGATGTTATTTTATGAGTTATAAACTGTGTGACTTTTTTAGAGGCACATGTAAAATTATAAACTATATAATAAAGGATATTAACCTTCCTTACCCGAGAGCCCCCCCAGCGGGGGGCTACGGAGAAAGTTTAGCGTACAGCGTGTCGTAGAATGCACTTCTCAGAAATGACTATTATGAATGCTACACACGTTATATACCCACTTAGCGAAGAGATTATGGGCAAAAATATCATGTAAGCCATTTTACACACTGCAAACACAATTATACACAAACTAATATAATATCTAGAAGATGTACCACAATATCACGTATTTTTCGCCATGACTCAGCGAGCCATGCACTCCGGACAATGCTACGAACAAAAAGCTAACGGCTAACACAGCCGACCAATACATCAGAAAGCACGACAATTCGACACAGAATCCAGAGATATCTTCAGAATTTCTCTCCGTGAAACCATTACAAAGATACATATTTCCTGTGTTTTTTTAAGTGTTTCCTGGAGGAAGGGGGGCCAGACAAGCCTGGGGGACCGTGGGGGGAAGGGAATTCACTTATGACTAATCCGTTTTTACGCAGGGCGACGCACGGCACAGTTTTGTTTTTTTCCGGCTAACGATTCTATCAATCAAGCCCATGTGTCCCCCAATGCATTCCTGAGACTCTGACGCGTCTAAAGAGGTGTCATAGTCTGGAATTGGCCAATCACAGGCTGAAAAAAGCCTCACATAGACAGGCAGACGAGAATTGATCCGTGGTTCACAGACATAGACAGGGTTTAGAGAGGCCTCAGGCTCTCAAAATGATGCCAAACTGCTGAATTTGGATGGATTGAATACTATTAATGATAAAACAAGTGAAATATAAAGTTATATAGTATATAAAAGGAACAGCTGGTTCCAAAATGACAATTGTGCTCGACCTCGAGTGACCTATCTGTACTAAAACCTCTCTAACTTTTTTTTGCTTCACTTTATCGAAGCAAAAATGTGCAGAGAGACTGCTGACGTGCTATGATTTGGGAGAGTTTTTAGGGTTTGCTTTTTTTCAGGTGAACCTGAAACTTTTCAATTTCAGCTGTGTGCCATCTTCATTTACTATTAACCAGTAACATATACACAATATTTACACATCTGAACAAATCTCACAAGTGTTACCTGTATTATAACATCAACATTATTAAAATAGACCTTGTAGTTACAGAATTACAGTCTTTTTAGTATAGCTATGCAATTTTCGAGCAGAGGCCTAAAAATAGGGCCAGGGCCCAACGGGTAGTAGTTTGGTACCTTTTTGTAGTTGTCAGTCAACATGTTGCCCACGGAGATGACCAGAGAGGAGAAAGACGGTCTGGACTCAGGTTTCTCGTCCCAACACTGTTTTATCAGATCATACCTGAAGACAGAACACAAAGACAATTTAACCCACGTTGGACTCTCAGAGATTTCCTTTGGTCAACTTCAGGAGGAACAGAGCAGAGCTTCACTTGGAGAAGAAACTAGAAACATTCAAGACGTAAGAAATAAACGTGAACATATCAGCGTTAGTTAGTGTCCTACATGTTGAGAGGAGCCAGTTCAGGTCCACTCATCCTGTAGCCTCTCTGCAGAGAAGAGTAGAAGTCCTGGTTCAGAGGGAGGTCAGGGTACGGACTAGCACCTTGAAAACACAGCATACTGGTTTAGACTGGTGTGTGTTGATGTATACTGGTTTACACTGT
>NW_022280256.1:137314-140834 GCF_004355925.1 Anarrhichthys ocellatus | reverse complement strand
ATACTGGTTTAGACTGGTGTGTGTTGATGTATACTGGTTTAGACTGGCGTGTGTTGATGTATACTGGTTTAAACTGGTTTACCAAGAGAGAAGATCTCCCACAGTAAGATTCCATAAGACCAGACATCACTCTGAGAGCTGTAAATGTTCTGGAAAATACTCTCTGGAGACATCCATTTCACGGGCAAGAAGCTCTGAAAATGAAGACATATATCAAAGGACAGGCTCACAGTGTTTCATGTCCGTCTTAAAAACAATTTTAACAATAAGCATTTAAGCATTAAGTTTATTGATCAGTGGAACTGACGTTTCCTCTGGCGATGTAGTCCTGGTCCTTCATCAGATCTCTGGCCAAACCAAAGTCACAGATCTTCACCAGCTTCCCCTCACTGACCAGGATGTTCCTCGCAGCCAGGTCTCTGTGGACACACTGTGGGAGATGTAAACACGTAAAAACCACATGTGAACAATTAAAAACCACATGTAAACACATACAACAAATCACATGTGAACACGTATAAAACACTTATGAACACGTGAAAGAAAACAATCATTATGTATTGATGAGTAATGTATTGATCATTATGTATTGAAGAGTAACGTACTGATCATTATGTATTGAAGAGTAACGTACTGATCATTATGTATTGATGAGTAATGTATTGATCATTATGTATTGATGAGTAACGTATTGATCATGATGTATTGATGAGTAACGTATTGATCATTATGTATTGACGAGTAACGTATTGATCATTATGTATTGACGAGTAACGTATTGATCATGATGTATTGATGAGTAATGTATTGATCATTATGTATTGATGAGTAACGTATTGATCATTATGTATTGGCGAGTAACGTATTGATCATTATGTATTGATGAGTAATCTATTGATCAGTTAGGCATTGATTATTTATCTTACTCTTCTGGAGGAGAGGAAGTCCATGGCCTGGGAGACCTGGTAGGAGAAGCTGAGGAGGTCGTTGAGAGTCAGGAGAGGAGAGTCACTGAGGAGGACAGACGGCACCTCCTGCTGGTCTGAGAGAGAATGACAGGTTACTTCACAGACAGACAGCACCTTCTAGTTGATCAAGGTATGTGGAGATGCAGTACTTGTACACAATGTACTACAAGTATTACCTGCCGGTGTGTACGGCGTCTCGTACGCCGCAGGTTCGATGTCGGCGTAGCTGAGCTCCTTCCTGGCGATGTACTGTACGTTCTCTTCTTTATTCATGTCCATGTAACCTCCATCACTGTCACTGCAGGGACACAGACAGGCAGAGAGAGAGAGACAGGTAGAGAGAGAGAGAGAGAGAGAGAGAGAGAGAGAGAGACACACACCATCAATACACAGGCAGGTAGAGAGAGAGAGACAGGTCAATACACAGAGAGGTAGAGAGAGAGAGATCAGTACACAGACAGGTAGAGAGAGAGACAGGTAGAGAGAGAGACACCATCAATACACACACACACACACAGGTAGAGAGAGAGACAACGTCAATAATCAGACACTCAGAGAGAGAGAGACAGGTAGAGAGACAGACCTCTTGCTGTGTCTGTCTCTCTGTAAGAAGGTGTGTTTGTTCCTCTGCAGGTAGTTCACCAGGTCTCCATGGCAACAGAACTCAGTGATCAGATAGACAGGGCCTGGACAGACAGACAGACAGACAGTCAGACAGACAGACAGACAGTGAGACAGACAGACAGTGAGACAGACAGACAGACAGACAGACAGACAGACAGACAGACAGACAGAAAGACGGACAGACGGACAGAAAGACGGACAGACGGACAGACGGACAGAAAGACAGACAGACAAAGACAGATAGTCAGACAGACAGACAGACAGTTGATGTTCTTTAAACAAACAAACTGTGAGATTAAGTCAAAATTCATTAAGGACTAATTCAGCGTAAATCTGGGATTAGTTTGGAATGAATTTAGAGTTAGACTAGACCTAGATTAGGATTAAGTCAGGATTAAAACAGGTTTCATTCAGGATTAAATCAGGATTAAGTCAGGATTAAAACAGGTTTCAGTCAGGATTAAATCAGGATTAAAACAGGTTTCAGTCAGGATTAAATCAGGATTAAATCAGGATTAAGTCAGGATTAAATCAGGATTAAGTCAGGATTAAATCCGGATTAAGTAAGGATTAAATCAGGATTAAATCAGGATTAAGCCAGGATGAACACCTCCTCTCGTGCACGCTCCCAGCAGGTTGACCACGTTCAGGTGAGGACCAAGATGAACGAAAACCTTCAACTCCGACATCAGAGACTGAGCTGCTCCGCTGCTGGCTGATCACAAACAATCAGAGATCACATTGATTCACCACAGACAGAGAGACAGTCAGAGAGACAGGCAGGTACATACGTTTCACCATCTTCACGGCAACTTTCGTTGTAGAATGAGAGGAAAGCAGACCGGAGACGGACGCCATCACAACACGACCAAACGCACCTGAACCCAACACCTGGCCTGGAGACAGACAGACAGAGAGACAGAAAGACAGACAGAGGGACAGAAAGACAGAAAGACAGACAGACAGACAGAGAGAGAGACAGACAGAAAGAGGGAGACAGGCAGGCAGAGAGACAGAGAGGCAGAGAGAGAGAGAAAACCAGGTACATATTCAAATCTCCAAATAAAGAGTACATTTAGTGGTAGGATTAGCTTTAGAATGAAGAAGTACTGCGTGTTCTCAGAGTATTACCTAGTACTACTTTGTCTCGAGGTACTTCCCAGCTGGAGTCATAGGGCAGGTGGGCGGGGTTTAGGTATGAGTACAGCTGTCCGTCAGGACTCACCGACTCAATCAGCTTCCACCGGACTTCATAACGAGGTTTCTAACAAACACATTAAAGTACTAGTGAAGTACTACTACTGAACTACTACTACTAGTACGGAACTACTACTACTGAACTACTACTACTAGTACGGAACTACTACTACTGTACCACTTAAACAGCAGTACAATAGTACTACTGTACTGTACCACTGAATCAGAATCAGAACCGTTTATTGCCAAGGAAGTTTGCACCCACAAGGAATTTGTCATGGCGGGTGGTGCGTAACATTTAACAATCAACAACAATCAACACAGTGAAAGAAATAGAAAGATATTTAAAATTTACAACAGAATATAAAAGAATATAAAATAAAGTGCACAACAAACAGATAACAGGACTGTAAACAAGTGAAATGTTAAAAGTGTGGAGTGTGTTTAAATGAAGAAATGTGCAGGGGAGAGACCGGTAGGAGGTTGTCTTGGGGATGACAGAGTCTTTGTTCATGAGCCCGACTGATGACGGGAAGAAAGTGTTGGTGTGGCGTGAGGTCGACACTATAATACTGACTTTTCTCCAGAGGAGGATGAGGATGATGAGGAAGACGACGGCGATGACGACCAGAACCAGAACTGCTGCCAAGACTGCAACCTGAGACTGGAGAGCTGGAGACAGGTAGAGAGAGAGAGAGAGAGAGAGAGAGAGAGAGAGAGAGAGAGAGAGA
>NW_022280256.1:135634-137304 GCF_004355925.1 Anarrhichthys ocellatus | reverse complement strand
GAGAGAGAGAGAGAGAGAGAGAGAGAGAGAGAGAGAGAGAGAGAGAGGGAGAGAGAGAGAGAGAGAGAGAGAGAGAGAGAGAGAGAGAGAGAGAGAGAGAGAGAGAGAGAGAGAGAGAGAGAGAGAGAGAGAGAGAGAGAGAGAGAGAGAGACAGGTAGAGAGAGAGAGAGAGAGACAGGTAGAGAGAGAGAGAGAGACAGGTAGAGGGATTTTATCCTGACTAGCTTATAATTTATATCAATATCAGTATTATAACCAACATCTATGATGATGATGCATTTTATGTCTTCTACTTCTCTTTATTACGATGATGAAGATACACTAAAATTGATGATACTATTTATTAGGAAATACTCATGTTTACTGTTTAAAAGAGTTTTACTAGAAAACATTACTTATTTCCAAATAGCCGTATTACAAACAATGTAAAATAGTAATATACTCAATCAATATTCATAAACAACCAAAGAGCTCTAAAGAACCGTCTACAAACTCTCTGTCTCCATCTAGTGGCTGAAGAGAAGTCTTACAAGACATGTCAGGATATAAAATACTGTCAGTGAGACGGTAAAAATGTAAAATTTGACTGCTTCGGTTCCCCGTTCAGGTTTAAGTGCATTAGGAAGCTTGGAATTTTCTAGTTGCCAACGTATTAGAGTGTATTACAGTAGTACTACTGTAGTACTACTGTAGTAGTACAGTATTAGTACTTACAGCTGGACAGTACTCGCAGGTCTCTGGCTCGTCGTCCTGCTGAGTTTTTGGCTTCACAGCGAACAGCTGACACGGAGGTGTGACTCTGCAGAGTCAGCACACTGCGTACCTGCACAGTTGAGACACGACACACGGCTGTCAATCATCTTCACATCGCTGATGATGAAGTGATGATGTCACCGGTTACCTGGGTGACGCCTCTCTGCTCCGTGACATTCTCCTGCAGAGCCATGCCCTCCGAGGCTGCTGATAGGCTCCTCCAGCCGCCCGTCAGATTACTGCACCTGTAGGGGACAAACAGAGTTACTATGGCAACACATGTACTGTTACCCTGATGTGTGCGTGTGTGTGTGTGTGTTTACCTGTGTGAACTGTGACAGGTGTACCAGGTGACAGATGGGGGCGGAGCTCCCTCGCTGACGCACAGGATGGACTTTCTGCCAGCCTCCAACAGAGACGTGATCCTGGGGGGCGCTGCACACACACACACACACACACACCCACACACACACGCGTAAAGACACACACGAACACTGTCTGTCAATCATCCTGTCTCTCTCTCTCTGTCTGACCTTTGACCTCGAGGTGGAAGAAGACTTCCACAATGTCGTCCTCGTTGGAAACAGTTGCTGTGTAATTTCCTGTCTGATCCACCTGAACTCGAACCAGCATCAGTCTGCTCACGTACCTGCACATCAATCAATAAATCAACCAATCAACCAACACCAAATCAACCAACCAACCAAACATCAATTAACCAATCAACCAGGAGTATAGGACTGTCTCTTATTGTTATTGCTCCACCTGCTTCCCTTTAGGTGCGTGGTGGTGACGGAGGTGGTTTCTGTGGAGACGGTGTTGTTGTCTTTGGTCCAGAGGATGGTGGGGGGTGGGTGGGCGTCGACCTCCACACTGAACTCCACCGATTGGTGGAAGAGAGACGACACGTTGGTCT
>NW_022280256.1:129972-130634 GCF_004355925.1 Anarrhichthys ocellatus | reverse complement strand
ACACACACACACACACACATCTCCATCGCTGTGGTTACCAACAAACTAAACAACAACGTTACCATGGAGACGGATCGTTTGACCTACCGGAATCTGCCACCGTTGCTGTGGAGATATTAACGAAGGAGCGGATCCGATTGGGCAGAAAGTCCGTCAGAGGTTCGATTTCCTGAACCAACAAAACAGAGAAACTTTACACAGAGAATAAACACGACGTAGTTCAGACAGACAGGCAGGTGGAGAGAGAGACAGGCACCTGTCTGCGGGGGAAGTCCCAGGAGAAGAAGACTATCTCGGTGTCTTTGACGGTGCAGTTTACAGTCAGAACCTCCCCCTGTTTCAACACACTGCTGGACACAGACAGGTCCACCTCCATCACCTTAGGAACTGTGAGACAGACAGGTGGAGAGAGACATATGGTGAGAGAGACAGAAAGGTGGAGAGAGACATATGGTGAAAGAAACGTAGAGAGACAGACAGGTGGAGAGAGACATGTAGTGAGAATAACGAAGAGAGACAGACGGGTGGTGAGAGACATGTAGTGAGAGAAACATAGAGAGACAGACAGGTGGAGAGAGACATGTGGTGAGAGAAACAGAGAGACAGACAGGTGGAGAGAGACATGTAGTGAGAGAAACAGAGAGACAGAGAGGTGGTGAGAG
>NW_022280256.1:129821-129962 GCF_004355925.1 Anarrhichthys ocellatus | reverse complement strand
CATGTAGTGAGAGAAACAGAGAGACAGAGAGGTGGTGAGAGACATGTGGTGAGAGAAACATAGAGAGACAGACGGGTGGTGAGAGACATGTAGTGAGAGAAACATAGAGAGACAGACAGGTGGTGAGAGACATGTAGTGAG
>NW_022280256.1:121358-129721 GCF_004355925.1 Anarrhichthys ocellatus | reverse complement strand
GGTGGTGAGAGACATGTAGTGAGAGAAACATAGAGAGACAGACGGGTGGTGAGAGACATGTCGTGAGAGAAACATAGAGAGACAGAAAGGTGGTGAGAGACATGTCGTGAGAATAACGAAGAGAGACAGACAGGTGGTGAGAGAAAGATAGAGAGACTATAATAATATAATCTATATTTATCTTAATCTGTAACTAGAAAATTCCGCAAGACATTTTGACAGTGTGGCTTCTACTGCCCGAAGACGTCGCAATATATATACACACGCCTATACTACCAGTAGTATCGTTGAGGTTCAATGGAGGTATCGCTTTTCATACTTCATTTCATTCATACTCTTGGATTGAACCTTGTATTCCTGACGGACAGTCTTGAACTTGAGAGCAGATGTTGCTTCATAGAAACACATAGTTGACAACGTGTGTGTCACTGGTTACCACGGTGATTGGGGCAAATGACATGCCTTTTGAAATGAGATACACATCTGTATTTGAGATATATACTGTACCTTTGGAAATTACATTTCTATATTTGTGATGGAAAGACTTGAACTTAACATTTCTGAACATGAACCTCATTCTGAACTTAATGTTAAGATACAGTTACTCCATGTGGCTTTTATTTTGAAAGGGTGGGACTGGGTGGGTGAGAGAGGGGGAGAGGAGACACAATCATAATGTGACTGAATGCGTGAATATCTCCAAGTCTTGTGTGTGTGCTTGGGTGCATGTGTGTCACTGGTTGCCATGAGAAAGATAAGACTCTGCCGAACAAGCTAATGTGTTTTTTATGTTTGTGGTGTTAATAATGTGAGCTCCAGAGCAATATACACAACTGGTACCGTCTGCTTTCTTTGAGAGATCAGTGGTGAGATTTAACATGGAGTCTAATGGAGCAGTTGGTTGGAGTTCATGTCACTCTGCGGCTCTTTGAGCCAAATGTGTAAATCTGTTGGATTCCACAGACACTTGATTTCCAAGCTTTTTGACCAAATGGTGTACAAAGAGTAAAAATTGTGGGACTGGAAGCAATTTCTTTGGAAAAATCACAGAATATTTTCCTGCTCTGCTCCACTCTGACCGTGATGTTATCACTCTAGCGCTGAACATTCCATGCAATACACACCCATTATAAAATCTCAAACAGACCCAAAATTTTCCTGAAACTGTGACTTCATAAAAACTATGCTAACTATCAAAATGTCCATTTAGCTCAATAAAGTCCAGCGTTTTGTCTACGTTTTAAACGAAAAAAGAATCATTTTTCTACGGTAATGTATGGCTATTCAATATGGGCCCAAAGTTAAGTGGTTTTTTTTGCTCTCTTCACGCCGAAACCCCATTCAAGTGAATGGAGCAATTTTGCTCCGTTTTTTGCGTTTTTAGAGGAAACAGCTGGGCGAATCTCTGAGAAAAGTCATAGCACACGATTCTCGATCAGGGCCCTGTTCCTCGTACGTGGCTAACTGAGTTAGCCGGATACTTTTCAGGATAAGATGACGTAGATCAGGCTTTTCGGTTCCACGAAGCAAGTTTGGCAAAATCACCATGGCAACACATCCATAAGCTTGAACCTGCTCCAGGCTAAGTGAGGGTAGCTGGATAAGCTGCCACTCCCCCGGAAAACATGGCAGCTCCTGTCATATACGGTAGTCTAATGCGCTTGCGCATATACCTGGGGTTATACGGGAGTTCCGGAAATGCATGTAAAGTGAGACACACGGTGATCCATTAAAACCAGCTGAGCAAACTAAGAAGCCTCTATTGCATTAATGTACAGCTCCCTTCCTCAGAGATCCCACTGATGAAGGAGCGATATCAGTTAGATTAGCATTTTATAGGGAGAGAGTTCTTCCACATCGCCAAGATCCGTTATCACATCATGATGACACAAGCGCTGATCATGATGACACATGATACAAGCGCTATCCATTCTGCCCACAAGGAATCATTTATTTACAGACCTTCTGGAGCATACATTGAACACCACACGCTGCAGCCGAGCACTGATGTCTCACACACTGGATGCAGCCTTGAGCTGTTCTGCGAGTGGTACATTGTTGTACAGTGTCGGCCATGAGGAGAACATGGGGAAAGCCGCTGCATGCCGTGCTGTTGGTAAAGTTTATTAGGCGCTTAATAAACTTATGGATGTGTTCATTACATCACCATGGCACATATTGTACTGACTCAGCATTCTGAGTAATGTGTGTGTGTTAGTGTTTACTTGCTCCCATGTCCTCTTGATGGCTGTGTTGCATACATGAGGGTTAAAGCACTCATAATGATATGACAGTGTTATTAGTACACCAGCATATCATTACTGTAGAACATGATGAAGGTGGACTCATGATAAGAATAGAGAGAATCACACACTATTTATCTTCACTGCTTCAATTGATTGAATTTCTGATTATGAATAATACATACATACACACATACACACTGATCCGCCCATACACAGATTCGCACACATTCAAACTGCTAGTTCTATATGGTAATCTACACATACATGTATATACACATATATAGTACATGATACATAAGGGCATACAGTACATATATCCAAATATTAATGAGTATCAGTTAGATACTCTTTGGGCTTGTTTTATCTACTTAGTCTGAAAGAGTTGAGATCATTATTTTCGTTATAGATCTCATTGGATAATGCATTCCATTAAGCCTACTGCCAGCAGGCACATTTAAAGACATATCATCTGATTGATTGGGGTGATGAGGCACTTAAAATGAGCCAATACATTTACAACACTTACGCATTTAACTTGTCTGTGATATTTTGTCATGCTTCTTGTCTAGCCCTCGCAGTGGTGGCAGTGTTAGACTTTGCCGTGATTACGGTCTTGAATACCTCATATGCGTTCATGATCATCTCCTGCTCGTCAGCGGAGTAAAAAGAGGCTCTTTCTTTGAGTTTATTTAACATTGTACTGTTAGAAAATCATGGTTTCGGTGATCGACGCTTCCCCCTTTTGAAGCAGGACGGGCACACGCAATTATCCTGATCCTGATCGTCTGGTTCCAATTAACGAGAGTGTTTGAGAGGATCAGCCTTGGAGAAACCGAGATAGTCTGACATCAATCATTTCGTTAATTTAGGCTGGCTAATAGGACATTTGATCAACTTAGTTGAACCATGTACGAGGAACGGGGCCCTGGCCGCATGTTTTGATGTATTTTTTGCACAGGTGTTGGGAACGCTGTGTGAGGAGAAGCGCGCCAAACTTTTAGGTGGAAGATGGAGAATAAGGTCAGTGTGCTTTTGCAGAAGCAGTTTTACGGCCTTTGTGCTACAAAGCCACACTGAATAATATAATCTATAACAATATAATCCTTCGCGAATCGCCACCTTATCGTGGTGGAGGAGTTTGAGTGGCTCAGTGATCCTGGGAGCTATGTTGTCCGGGGCATAAGCCCCTGGTAGGGTCTCCCAAGGCAAACAGGTTTCAGGGGAGAGCCCAGACTAAGAGCGGTTCAAAACGACCCCTATGATAGTTAGCCCACGGACTATAGCCACCTCGCCCGGACCAGGGAAACCGGGGAACCCTCCCAGAGCCAGACCCAGGAGGGGAGCTCGTAGGCGAGCGTCTGGTGGCCGGGCCTTTGCCCATGGGGCCTGGTCGGGCTCAGCCCGAATAAACACCATGGAGCAGCCACCCTGTGGACCCACCACCCGCAGGGACAAGCATCGGGGTCGGGTGCTATGCAGACCAGGCGGCGGGTCGGGCGGGAGGCCCGGGCATGCCGATCGCCGGCGGCATAGACTAGCTCTAGGGACGTGGAACGTCACCTCGCTAGTGGGGAAAGAGCCGGAGCTGGTGCAGGAGGTGGAGCGATACCAGCTAGAAATAGTTGGACTCACCTCCACACACAGTGTTGGCTCTGGAACCAAGCTCCTGGAGAAGGGTTGGACTTTGTCCTTTTCCGGAGTTGCCCAGGGTGAGAGGCGCCGGGCGGGAGTGGGGATACTCACGAGCCCCCAGCTGAGCGCCGCTGTGTTGGAGTTCTCCCCGGAGAGCGAGAGGGTCGCCTCCATGCGCCTATGGGTTGCGGGGAGCAAGGCTCTGACTGTGGTTTGTGCTTATGCACCAAACAGCAGTTCGGAGTATCCGGCCTTCTTGGAGTCGGTGGGAGGGGTCCTGGAAAGGGCGTCGCCTACCGACTCCATAGTTCTACTGGGGGACTTCAACGCTCACGTGGGCAATGACGGAGAAACCTGGCGGGGTGTGATTGGGACGAACGGCTTGCCCGATCTGAACCCGAATGGTGTTTCGTTATTGGACTTCTGTGCTTGCCACGGTTTGGTCATAACGAATACTATGTTCGAACATAAGGTGGCTCATAAGTGTACCTGGTACCAGAACACCTTAGGCCGGAGATCAATGATCGACTTTGTAATCGTATCATTTGATTTGCGGCCGTATGTCTTGGACACTCGGGTGAAGAGAGGAGCAGAGCTGTCAACTGATCACCACCTGGTGGTGAGTTGGATCAGATGGCAGGGGAACCGGTTGGAAAGACCCGCAAACCCAAACGTGTAGTGAGGGTAAACTGGGAACGTCTGGCGGAGGACCCTGTCCAGGAGGTCTTTAACTCCCACCTCCGGAAGAACTTCTCACACATCCCGAGGGGGGTTGGGGACACGGAATCCGAGTGGACCATGTTCAAAGCCTCTATTGTGGACGCGGCCGCTAGGAGCTGTGGCCGGAAGGTCATCGGTGCCTGTCGTGGCGGCAACCCGAGAACCCGGTGGTGGACACCGGAGGTGAGGGAAGCCGTCAAGCTGAAGAAGGAGACCTTCAAGGCCTGGTTGGCCCAGGGGTCTCCTGAAGCAGCTGACAGGTACCAGCAGGCCAGAAGGGCTGCAGCTGCGGTGGTCAGTGGACCAGCTCTTTACCCTCGCAAGATTACTGGAGGGGCTCTGGGAGTTTGCCCAACCAGTCTACATGTGCTTTGTGGACTTGGAGAAGGCTTTCGACCGGGTCCCTCGGGGGGTCTTTTGGGGGGTGCTGCGGGAGTATGGGGTGCCGGACCTGTTACAACGGGCCATCCGGTCTCTGTACGACTGCAGTAGGAGCTGTGTCCGCATTCTCGGCAATAAGTCAGACACGTTCCCAGTGGGTGTTGGCCTCCGCCAGGGCTGCCCTTTGTCACCGGTCCTGTTCGTGATTTTCATGGACAGGATATCTAGGCGCAGCCTGGGGGTGGAGAACTTCAGTTTCGGGGGTCTCGAGATCGCCTCTCTGCTATTTGCAGATGATGTGGTCCTGTTAGCCTCCTCGGATCATGACCTCCAGCATTCACTGGGGCGGTTTGCAGCCAAGTGTGAAGCGGCGGGGATGAGAGTTAGCACCTCCAAATCTGAGGCCATGGTTCTCTGCCGGAAACCAGTGGATTGCTCCCTCCAGGTGGGGACGGAGTGCCGACCTCGAGCGAAGGAGTTTAAGTATCTCGGGGTCTTGTTCACGAGTGAGGGTAAGATGGAGCGGGAGATCGACAGGCGGATCGGTGCGGCTGCAGCAGTAAAGCAGGTGCTGCACCGGACCGTCTTGGTGAAGAGGGAGCTGAGCCGGAAGGCAAAGCTCTCAATTTACCACTCGGTCTACGTTCCTACCCTCACCTATGGTCACGAACTCTGGGTTGTGACCGAAAGGACAAGGTTGCAGCTACAAGCGGCCGAAATGAGTTTCCTCCGTAGGGTGGCCGGGCTCAGCCTTAGAGATAGGGTAAGGAGCTCGGTCATCAGGAGGGAACTTGGAGTCGAGCTGCTACTCCTTAGTGTCGAAAGGAGTCAGCTGAGGTGGTTCGGGCATCTAAGTAGGATGCCTCCTGGACGCCTCCCACTGGAGGTTTTCCAGGCATGTCCAACTGGGAAGAGACCCCGGGGAAGACCCAGAACACGCTGGAGAGATTACATCTCCCAGCTGGCCTGGGAACGCCTCGGGATCCCCCAGAATGTTGCCGGTGAGAGGGAGGTCTGGGTCGGCCTGCTTGGCCTGCTGCCACCGCGACCCGACCCCGGATAAGCGGTGGAAAATGGATGGATGGATGGAACAATATAATCTATAATAATATAATCTCTATTAATCTTAATTCGATGAGCTCACCTACGATGCTGAACACGTAGTACACCTGAGACTCTCGCTCTTCGTCTCCACGGGTGGCCGAGCAGACGTACGACGAGTCGTTCAGACGTCCAGTGAAGCCACGGCCCGGCTCATACGTCGTCACTGTAACCGGCGTCCTGCCGGGACGTTCGTACAGCGAGATGTTGAGTCGCGGGTCGGACACCACGCAGGGGATAGTATCTTCCTCCGCCTCCTTCATCACCACACCTGGACCCAGTGGAACGAACCATTCCTCCGGACCTGAGGGGGGAGAAGGTAGAGTCAATAGGTACACAAGTCGGATCAGGAGGTACACAGGTAGGATCGGTAGGTACACAGGTAGGATCGGGAGAAACACAGGTAGGATCGGGAGGTACACAGGTAGGATCGGGAGGTACACAGGTAGAGTCAGGAGGTACACAGGTAGGATCAGGAGGTACACAGGTAGGATGGCCATGATCCCTCCGTTGTAAATGTTATAAATGTCATATTCACCCTGACCAGGTATGAATATGTCCAATGCTCTGCTCTGATAGGACGACACCTCCTCACAGGTGTATCTCCCAGAATTCCTCCAGGTGGCGTTAAAGAGCTGCAGGACGCTGCTGGACCCCTGGTTCTCAATAACAACTCCGTCCACCTGAGAGTCGTGAGGTAGCCGCCACGTCACATGACTCCACCCCGAACACACCTGTGGAGAAAGACAGGTACCTTACTCCACCCTAAACACACCTGTAGAGACAGACAAGTAACCTACTCCACTCTAAACACACATGCAGAGACATACAGGTAACTTACTCCACCCCAAACACTCCTGTAGAGAGAGACAGGTACTGTACCTTACCCCATCCTAAACACATGCAGAGACAGACAGGTAACCTATTCCAACCTAAACACACCTGTAGAGACAGACAGGTGTTTACTGACCACAGTGAAGTTGGAGGTTGAGTTGAGCAGAACTTGATTGGTTGATGGCTGCAGCTCCAGGCCGACGCCCCCTTCATAAACAATCAGGAACACACCTACAGACAGACAGTCAGACAGGCGTCAGACAGACAGACAGGCACCCACATCAGTCCACCTGTAAAGGTAACATGTTACCCACCCAACAGGAAGTGCAGCAGGTTGAGATGTCCTGTTGGTGCTCTGGGAGGCTTCATGTCCGCTGATCCTGACCAACAACACAGGAGAGATTTCAAAATAAAAGTCTCATCTGAGCTTATATAAATGTAGTTTATGGCGCTGTTAGATTGCTGTTAAACCGCCCCTTTAACACATGTGTTTTTTGACTCCAGTGAAAATGTTTATGAAAGTCTAAACACTAATAATTGTGGATCAGTGAGGATTAAAATCTTTATTTAAATAACTTCTGATGAAGTGATGACAGATGAGGTCTGTTTACCAGGCCGAGAATTATGGGTAATGTTTTAATTTAAAGTCAGTTTATATGTGACTGTTATTAAAGCAACAACTACAGAAAGTTTCAGATTCACTGAAGGTCTTTTATTCTGAAATCCGTCTGCAGTCGGTTTAACGTCACAGAAACAAACAGACTGTTAAACAATTTCAGTCTGATGGTTATAACAGACCTGTGTGTGTGACTGTGTGTGTGTGTGTGTGTGTGTGTGTGTGTGAGTGTGTGTGGGTGTGGGTGTGTGTGTGTGTGTGTGTGTGTGTGAGGAATGTGAGTCGACCACCGAAAAAGAAAATAAACAGAGAAGTATTTCCTGTGGGTAGAAGAGGTGGGAAGCGTTCCAGCAGTTTTCAGCCAATCACAGCCAAAGTGGCTTCAGTTCAGTTAAATCTGGCCTGATTTTAGTCCTGCAGGACCACAGTGATGCCACTGATGATGTCACTGGTATACAATGTTGGGATGTAGTCACAGAGATCTCACTTCACATGTCTCATGA
Source organism: Anarrhichthys ocellatus (assembly GCF_004355925.1). Lineage (NCBI taxonomy): Eukaryota > Metazoa > Chordata > Actinopteri > Perciformes > Anarhichadidae > Anarrhichthys > Anarrhichthys ocellatus. Next base: position 121,688 of record NW_022280256.1, on the reverse strand, counting down.
GACAGACAGGTGAGGCAGCAGGAAGAATTCTGTGATTTATTTTCAAAAGATTAAAGAAATCAAGATTCCAAAAGGCAGAAGGTCCTGCAGAACGGTAAAAGGTAACAGGTAACAGGTAACATGCAGGTAACATGAAACAGGAAACAGGTAACAGGTAACGTGCAGATAAGAAGAAACTGCATAACAATGATGATCTGAGTAAGAACAAAACCCTAAACCTACACATCACTTTCACCTGAACTACACATCACCAGGTGTTTCATCTGAACTACACTTTACCAGATGTTTCATCTGAACTACACATCACCAGATGTTTCATCTGAACTACAC